>NC_056709.1:14702654-14957654 GCF_018831695.1 Puntigrus tetrazona | reverse complement strand
GTCTTTAAGAATTAAAGCATGCGAGCTGAAAGCCCCAAATTGTACCACCTTAAACAGAGACGAGACACAGGGCGAGGGGTAAAGGCGGCCCGCGAGGAGAGCCGGCTTTGGGGGGAGGGGCAGAGCGTCTCTCTCCGGAGGGTCTCGAGCACCAGGGCTGTCTGGAGTGTGACAGCGCGCAGACTGAACAGGACCTCCGAAACTAGGATGACTTCCTTTTTTTAGTGTGTCCTCATCCAAACCCACCGCCCCTCGCTCTCTCGTTCCGTATCTGGCAGCTTCAGGAGAGCGCATTTGTCTGGCTTCTCCGCGGGCCGTCTTCATCATATCATTTCTCCAGGAGCGTTTCATTTGGGAGCAACGCACGGCCCATAAAAACAAACGAAACAACTGACCTAAATCACAGCAGTATCCCGCACGCTCAGCTCCCCAGATTATATCGGAGCCTCCCTCTTTAAAAAAATGGATGCATGGGGGATAGAGGCGTTCAGATTCATTGAACTTGAGAATCGAAATTCGAAAGGAAATTTTGTCAGTCAAAATGTAAGGCCAGGTGAATGCAAAAATTATTTCCCAAGACGATTTCTGTATTACAAGTTTTCTGTGATGCTATATTTAAATATGCAAATGAGTTATTGTCTAATTAAGCATGCATTCATTTGCATACCTTTTCAGAACAAAAAAACCTGGATTATACCAGGTTCAAGATTCTTGTTTCGTTTCAGAGTTATATATGTATATTGACATGTTACAGAGGGGGTTTTAAATATTTCTTTATTTTAACAGATGTGTTTCCATCCGATCTGTCGAATTATCTTCTGTTGAACTTAAATGAAGATATTTTGAAAAATATTGATGGCTCCCATTGAAAATACTGTAGGGTTACACGCATTCTTCAAAATATCTTCCATTGTGTTCAACAGAAGAAAGTAACTAGACAGCAAGGCGGCTACCATCGGCTTTGAACTAATTCATCGTCTTCCTTGGAGGAAACAAAGCAGAGCATTCTGGGTATACACAAAGCATATTGGAAATCTGGCCCATTAATAAAAGCAGAGGCCAACCAGCGCCGCCGCCTATGAAGATTTTACATGTGTTTGTGTGTTTGTGTGGGCATGCATGATATATGCGGCGTCCCCAAATGTGTGTGATCATGCAGCTGGAGTACAGACGGAGAGAGAACAAAAAGTACAACTGTGTGTGTGTGTGTGTGTGTGGGTTTCCAGCCGCGTATTGTGTTAGTGTAAGTGAGTGTATAATGTGCGTCAGCCTCGGAGCAGAACCGCTCGTCGGTAATGTGTGTGTACGGGAGAAAGAAAGGTGAACGCTCAGATAGGGTGCCTGATTATGTATGCATTGAATAAAAACTATTTCCCTGGCCAGCAGGCCTTCCAACTCCGCCCAAATACTACAGCTCCCTCCCAACGAGAGGAAGGAGGAGACGAGAGGAGCCATTTGAAATGGCCCTCAGGATACGCATCACCCTGCGTCGTGAATGACAGAGGAGGCCACTCCGACCGCTTCCCCGATCGCTATCCCTAAAAAAACACTTTTCCGCACAGTAAGACATTCCGGCCTGCCCTCGGGGGCGAGCGGAGACACACAGGTCTGACAGCGCTTCGGCAGAGGGCAGGACATCTCAGCTGTACATTAATGTTTCTTCGAAAGAGACATTTCTTGTAGCAGACAGTGTGAAGGAGAAAAACAAGGGGAGAGGATGAAGAGAAATTGATTAAAATATCTCCGCTTTTGACAGCGATCAAACTGACACAAATCCACAAGAGCAAATTCATTCCAGTTCATCAGCTCAGATATGCCACTTCCTCGAGTTCTCGAAATGCTAAACGCGATGATCTAATGCGTTACGATCCCATCAGGTCTACTGACGGCTTTGTCGCTCGTGAAGAGCTGAACGGCTCATTGTATCTTACGCGATGCTGTATTCCGCTGGGATTTATAACTCTATGTTTTTACTGAGGTTTGCTGTCACATTGCTGCACTTGGTGTCCAGTTTGGCCCAATTCCATATGTCTGGCTACACGCTGGCTTTTTAAAGCTGTAAGTGATTATATAAAATGTAAGTCACCTTATGTTTTTCTTTAAAGGTCCCTTGAAGTGCACTGAAACACGCAGCATTATTCTATGCGGTGACGTAATCTTAACTGAAACAGGAATACAGGGCGGGACATATCAAGCAGCTCCGCCCACTTTTTAAAAAAAGCCAGAGCCATTGAGCTCGGTAAGCCACACTTGACAGCAATGGATTACCCCTTAGATTGTTTTAAAAGTATTTAATATAAGCTAACTTGCGCATATTATCCGCATGCGATCGTGTCTTCGGATTCTAGAGAGCATCTGATTTTTATAATGCATTAATAAATGCTGAAATTAGCATTAACTAACATTTATAAATGCTGTAGAAGTATGGTTAATTCATGTTAACTAATGTTGTTGAACTGATTAATTTTATTGTAAAGTGTTAACAAATACTACTTCATAGCAATTTTTGTAGTCTGTTGTCAAGCTACTTGTCACTTCAGGGGAAATATATATTTTTATTAATTCATTCACTTATCAATCTCATTCAAACTTATCAATCTATGCTAGCGTTCAAAAGATTGTGGTCATTGAGATTTTTTAATGTGTTCTCTTATTATCACTAAAGTTTATGGTTTATTTGGCCACAAGTACAGTAATTAAACAGTTTTATGTGTTCACCTGATGGTGCTTTTTGGCAGTCTTCAATTCAAGCACTGAGAGAGAAACAATAATCAGGGTTAAAAATCTCTCTTTCTCCCTGAGTTTTCACACTGCGCAGATAACTTATTTTGTTCTGGATCCAATCTCATGTGACACGCTTCCACTCGCCCGTAGAGGGCAAAGGTGGCCCTGCAGTGCCTAAACCCTCTGTATGATGTGAATTACTTTGTGGTTTGGGCTAAGAAAGGTTACAGAACATGCTACTGAAGTTCCTCCTCCAAGAAAGTAAGCAGTTTCTCTAGTATGAGTGGACTGAGGATGAGCGCTTTAAAGGGAACTACAGTGTATGGAGAAGCGAGTGTAATCCCGTAATCCTGACCTGTGTAGATACATCAATATTTGCCCCGGGAAGACGCCTGAATGCTCAACCCCTATGAGAGAAGACTCTATATCCTTTTATACCATATCTATCTCATCTCAGACTCCGTGTTTCTCACAGACGCTGCGAAGGACTCAGTCACTTCTGCAAGGAAAACAAGGAAATATGTTCTTGTCCTGCAGCGTGTCGATTGCCAACTTACCAGTGTGACATTTAGGTTAGTCTGAAATAGAAAATCAACCTGAACAGATTAACCACAGCTACCATGACCACCGCAGCAAGAAGCACCAGCATGGTTTTCCACTAAGCTTTTTGACTATTTCCACTGGTCATACAATATTCCCTAACTTAATAAATAAACAACCTACTCAGCATGCGCCAGTCTAGACCAGAAAGTACAAACGTTTTTATATTAATTTATTTGTTAGAATAAATAAAGTTTTTTTTAAATCAATATAAAATGTTATATATTGTTTTGGGGTTTTTTTGCATACACTGTATGGTTTTAAATGTTTTAAATCTCAATACTAGAAAAACCTTTTGCATGATCAATGCCCAGAAGCCTTCAAAATAAATACATATATAAATTAATAAAAACTGGAAATGATATCATAGGACTAAATAACATATACACACATACAAGTTTTACTACAAATTTTTTTAAGCACATAAATATGCACATAAGTTACATGTGTGTATAGAACAAATAGACAGACAGACCGATAGATAGATAGATAGACAGATGAATTTGAATCATGCGTTGTCAGAGAAAGAGCAAATTACCTTATCCATCGTTTTCAAATTTATGACATACCAACAAAAATACAAAGACTAGATTTTTTTCTTTTCTCGTATTGCACACTCATATTTCCCATTGACCCATGAATGCTGGTCTTGGTCTAAGAAGGAACAATAAAAGCCTGAGCGAAAGAAAGTTCATCCAAGCGGACAGAAATTACAGTTTAATGCAGAAAGATATCACCTTTAACAGCATCTGGCTCAAGTGATGCTCAATTTCCTTAAGAACGAGCTCACATGATGTGTCCAATAGCTTGCGCATTTATGTAAGGCACATTTATGACTAATAAATTTATGATGGATGGACATTTCAACTGAGATGAAAACAAAGCTCATGCGCCATCACTCAATTTGCATCCGCGGGCATCGCCGCGTAACCGGAGACTTCCGTGAGTGAGCACTTCAGGCCAAATTGAAGGCGTTTTATGCGCAATTCAATTTGGCTGAGTGACGCAACTCCGCAGATGGACGCAAATCGCTGATTTATAGCCGTGCTCTAAGAGGTGAGGTTTAGCTTTGAGCACATAAAAAAAAAAAAAAAAAAACAGAGAGAGGAAATGGGAGAGGGCAAAAGAAGGGGCTTCAGCTGTCTACTGCAAACCTGCTCCCCGTTCCGCCCTGATCCCGTCTTCAAGGCAGCCATGGGGAAATCGCCATGGCAACTCCCACCTGGGAGCACTTGTTAACATGAAAGTTGGAGCGGAGAGGAGAAGGAGAGGCTGCTGTTTAAATGGAACGGCTGCAGGCTCTGTGTGCCTCAACAGGTTGAAGGGAAGAGACAGACGCCAAACAGGAAAGGACTGGAGTGTCCATCCACCACCCAAGTGCTCATGCGGCTCCCGCTCTCAAAGGAAATCGGCCCCGGAGGACGAAGAACGCAGGAAGCCCGCGAGGACGGAGATGCTTTTGCATCCATCATCGCAAAACAAGAGCTGTCCAAGTCAAAGCCTGAATACAAATGGCCCAGATTTCTGTTGAAAATCATCTAAGGCACATCATTTAAGAAAAGCCTGATGGTTCGGCGCAAAACCGAGCGGTTTAAGTGACGACGAAGATGAGAGAGATTTTCAATTTCGGTCGGTAACGTGGAGGTCATTATTTTTCTTTGATGATACCATAATAGAGTTGGCCGGGATATATATTCAGAGCGTTCTGGAATAGAACCACATTAGCGCTAAGATACCTTTCCATCTCTCAAATCTTACTCATTTGTCCAGACCACAGTCCGGGAGGGGCCGCGGACCCCACGTCCCAGAGGGCGATTCATCCATCTCATCACTCCATATCAATTTCAGGGAATGAAAGTTAAACGACGGGACCAGGAGCAAAGCTCTGATGCGGACCCCTGATTGGTATTTCCAAGACAAAGCCGTCCGGAGGAGCCTAAGGAGCTGACGGAGAGCCGGGGCACGAGGGGTTATCCTGAAAGGAGGCTCGCGTCTTTCAACTACCACAATTTATCCTGGAAAAGACTGACAGGAGAGACAGTTAGCGTTGACGTTCGGTTATTCTATATGCTTCATTTTTTAACGCTATCAATCTGGTGCCAGGAGTGAAGGAAAGGCGTAGGTAGCAGCGCCGAGGCCCCCTCGGATTCCGTCCGGACCGCAGGCTCTGGGACGGGAAGAGCGGGTTTCGTGTGCAGAGAACTTCACAAAGTCAATTTGATTCGCTCTTCCTGCTTTTAAACCAGCGGTGACTTTGAAGTGCTGCTGACAGAATAACATGTCCGGGGCTGTTTTAAATTTTCAACACAGCTCCTCTTTGAGCCTGAACCGCCGGGCCTGCTGCCGTCCCTCATTTTGTCGGACCCCTGATTCGGATTCTCCTCCAGCTTTGAGTGTTAATTCTGTGAGCGCGGCACAGGAGGACGTGGACAGGCCCGGGGATGACGGGCCGGGAGGCTGGATGACAGGTTACTGTTATTGTAAAAGCACAGGCTATTTCTTACACTACTACACATCAAAGGTGATGTAACGGGTTCGAAATCCATGATAGGCGCGGTGTTAAAAAAAAAAAAAAAAAAAAAGTAAGGAGAAAACGAACAGGTCAATGACAAATAGGAGTATCTATAAAAGAAACTGAGAAATCTTTATAGTCATGTTGGTTTTTTAAAAAAAAACTGTCGATTTGTAACCAAGTACATACAAACACACATAGATATTAGTGCTGTCAAACAAATAAATGTCTGTATATACATGCAATTGTTTTACAGCACTGATATACATTTGTACTTGGTTACAAAGTGAAAACATTTTCAAGAGTGTATATATATATATATATTTACACACATACACTACATGTGTATGGTAAAATATGAACCAGCAGTTATACTTTGAAAAACTAAAAAATTGTTAATAGGCCTACTTAATTTTGCAACTTTCAAACACTTTATAAACAGACATTAATACGAAAGT
The DNA here is from genome assembly GCF_018831695.1 of Puntigrus tetrazona. Lineage (NCBI taxonomy): Eukaryota > Metazoa > Chordata > Actinopteri > Cypriniformes > Cyprinidae > Puntigrus > Puntigrus tetrazona. The sequence goes on along the minus strand of NC_056709.1, from coordinate 14,951,360 downwards.
TACAAACATTATTACAGCCATGAAAATAAATGAAGAATCAAAAACGGGCCATTTGTATTTTTGCAAAGAAACAACACAATGTATTTACAATGAACGCTCATGTGGACGATAATCATTCATCAAAACAAATCTTCCTCTTCAGCATCGCACTGCACCGCAGCAGAGAGTGTTTAAATAATGCATCCTCTTAAATAATGAACAGATTTCAGCCGGTCTAGTAGTAAAGATACATGCACTACCCTCTAATGAGCTTTCTTCTACATTAAACGAAGCGCTTCCAAACATCTGAACCTGTGCGGTGCCAAATCACTGCTCGGAAAGTTTACAATATACATGTACTCCTAAACACCGCTGTAAACTTTAATTACGGAACCAGCAGTGCAGTAACACACAATAAAATGCTTGATAGCTCTCCAAGGGTATTTTCCCGCTGTGTTCACCTGCTCTATGTGCCAGTCACCGGACACGGGGCATGTGGCGTTCTGCCTCCTGCTAACAATGACAGAAACGACAGACACACGATGCAAGTATATATAGTACACAACAGTAATTACCGCTTAGATGGGTGCCAGTTTGTTTATAACAGTGTTGAGGACAGAAGTTTATTATTATCCTTCTGAATGCGTTTATGCATGTTAATCGAAAGAGTGTACTGGAGTGTTTGCTCATTTTCAAGTCAAAACTAAAATGCAAACATTGAATTGAGCTGCTAATATATTTGCTAACTTTCCTTAATGAAGTGCTGGGGACGAAATCTGGCCGTAAACTATTTATTCCACAAACAAACAAAAGCTAGGCCGCTGAAGTAGCTGATACATATTAAATTCTGCAATAAAGAAGCGTTAGCGCTCACTGCCGTTAATAAAATATGAAGAGGGAAATTCAGCTCTGCTAATATACAGTTACTGCATGCCATTAAAGCGAGCAGTTAACATACAGCAAGATGGATATATCTACATAGCATGTGTAAATTGAACATGGACATTCATTTCCAGCTAAATGAGGAGTTAGCCCAGCTAGCAGCTTGAAATGCGTTTCTCATTTCTGTGAAACTGAATTTATCAAACAGCGCAATGTATAATCGTTGCAACACAAAACAGCAAAAGCAAAAGTGTCCGTTCTAATAGTTTCAGCCCTTGCAGTTTATTGAAGTGTCTTATGGCAATTAAATCCTGAGCTCAAACAGCCGAGCCATGCAATGTGTGGGAGCCCCTTTAATTAAAGGCAGGGAAAATTAGTCTCAAATGTGCAGCATGTTCAATTGCTTCTGCTCGCTTAGTTCAATGAGCAATGGACCGAGATCAGGTGGGTTTATTTGCTCTCAGGGCCGAGGCTCTGTAGAAAATACACGCAAATACTGAGTCAGCTTTTCCAACATTAAAATATGTTAGCCACAGGGGTGCTTACTTTGGAAGCCATTTTTGTTGAAAAAAAAAAAAACAAAGAGGGACAGCTTTAACTAACAAGGCCAAGTCCTGCGTATCTTTGTGGGGAATAAAACATTCAGGGAGTTTCAAAATTACTTTATTAAGTAATACGTTTACGTGGTATACGCATTGACCGACTATGTTTCCTTATTTGCAGGGTGTACATTTATCACTGTCCATTCACAAAGGTCCCATGTGAAACTGATCCAGAGCTGAAAAACAATGTAAAGTAGGGCAGCTTGTTAATCGAGTTTGCTCAAGCAAACAACTAAATGCAAGTCTTTATCAATATGCCGTTCGTAATTTTACATGCAGATCAGCCCAAACACTGAATATGACTTTTCATCATCACATTTAATATAATAAAATAATATGAATAATATAGTACAGCTACAATACAATTCAGGAATTCCGTGGTGCTAATTCTGACTGTACTACTTATTTTCAATATAGTAGCTTCAATATTTAAGTCAGGTACATTTTAAAACATCTATCATTACTTATGAAATATTGGTTTAGTGCAGTACAGTACTATGTACGTACGTATGTATTTTATGTATTTATTTGCGAGGACGGGAACGTTCTTAAAGTTTCTATAACATTCTGCAGTATTCTGTAATAACCTAGTGCTTTTTGAAACATTTCATAGCATTGCGGGACTAACAGACAAAAATAATCCAATGCACACTTCTGAATTTTGCACGACTTGCTTTTGGTAGCGGTTTATCAGCAAGTTGTTAACGGTATTATTCGTGCACAATGCCATTTTTTATGCACAAGTAATAACAGGATAGCTTTAAGCTACAGTTTTAGATTTCATGAGCATCATTAATGATACACAAATGTACTGTGATTTTCACATACATCACACCATACTTCATTAAACTTGCCATTTCCTTGTCATTTCTTGTGAAATTCACTAGCCATTTCTGAGTAATTGAATCAAAGCAAATCCTACACCATTTTTTTTGTGAAGCTCTAATCTGATTAGCTGGTTTTACAAAAGTTTGAGGACCAGGTTAGGGCACTTTGCAGCAAACTATCTAGATGAACAGAACTACATTTTTTGTTGTTGTTTTGACCAATACATATTCTAGTATTGGTCTATTATTATAATCTATTTCAGAAAACCTGCAACAATTTGTTTTTTAACTGCACTTGGTCACTGTAAAATAACAGTCTCTTCTTGTCTAAACAGGCATTTATTGGGCGTTGTGGATCAGATTTAACGCCATTAGTCAAACATCTGGCTGGACAGGACTAAAGAAGGAAGTGCTCCTCTCTAAAAATCTCAGTTATAAACTCTCCATTCAGTTTTTTTTTTTTCCTGGACATGACTAAAGATCCAAGCACACATTCTACATCCAGTTTCACAGAAGGGTATCCAACATCGTCTGCGCTTTCGTGATTGATTCCGAGTTCAGAACCGCAATTTCCCCAGCATGAAGCACACTTCTTGGGAAGAATGGTCCATGAGTGTGCTTCCAAACTTTCATGAGTTTGTAACATTAACATTAAATCAGAGAGCAAACTGAACCTCAGCCCCAAACTGCAAAAAGAGCATAATAACCTTCGAGCCGAGCAAATATCTCGCTCTCTCCACTCCATCTCCTCCTCCTCCTGGTCGGATCATCCCTCAATCCATCCTGCCTTCTCCTCCCACAATGCTGACAAGCAGGCCCATTGGATTTATTTATTTATTTGTGTGCCCTCCTCACCAAACCTCCTCCCAAAACCTTTCCACCGCCTTTCATTTCCACTCCAAACGCTGAAGCCAGTGAACCATTTCCATAATCTCCATTAAACACTTCAAATGGGCCCTTTAAGAGCGCTCTCATTTGCATAATCCCATTAACTCTCCTGTTATTGCTCTGCCTTTACCATCGTCCTCTGCCCCGCTCGTACGGCCGCCCCAAAAAAATGGAGAAAAGAAAGGAAGAACTAGGTGGGTTTAAGCCAAGGTAAAAAGAAATCAGAGGAGATGGACTCTTAGGGAGGAAATAAACAGCTAAACAGATAACAGAGGACTGTGGTAGTATTAAGCAACGGTTATGTGTTTACTGTGTATGTCATGTGTCTGATAGGTCAGTCAAGATACGCTTTCTAGTAAGGCTAATGACTTAAAACAAACATTAAAGACTCTTATTCTGTACGGTGTTCAACAAAGCAGAAGATTGAAATGAAACTTGATGCTAAAACCATTTTTCATGAGCAAACTCAATGGGAATCAATCAGTTGGCTATTAAGGCACTCGATTAAATTTTACAACACACAAAAATCGGAATTGAAACAATGCTTCTCTGCAAACACATTTCAGTAAATAAATGCATAAATTTATATACTTTACATGACATGCTTTGTTGCATCTGACTTGTAAAGCAAATATATATATATTTTTTACATATTAAAAGGTCAAATTAGGTTAATGAGCTTGTTAACTAGCATTTGAACCATGAGCGCTTCGAAAGAGTACACTTTTGTAGTAATTAACGATGAGCTATGAGAAAAAACATAATCTTACAACTTTTTAACCTGATTCACTAAAACCTATCAGAAAACTGACTGAAATATCAGTCAGGGCATGTGTCTTTAAATAACTGACGTCCTGAAAAACACACACGTTACACGTTCTTACACATGCACACACATCCAGTCCCGCACACAGCTGTGATTTTCCTGAGAAATACCCACAGCAGGCCGTGATACATGAGAAAGTGTGTTCTCTGCCAGCATATGGGCTATCAGAGATGGCTACTACAGTCAGGCCAAATGCGGTATATGGGAGTTCTGACATGGTGCAGGAGAAAGGGGCAGATTTTTTTGCTTTTCGTTCCCCCCCCATTTGGCCTCAATAAGCATTCTGTTCTCTTTTTTTTGTAATGAAGACTCCCTCCAAGAGCTACTGTGAGCAACAGAGAAACCCCCCAAAGAGAGGAAACTGATGGCTACCTGTGTAATGCATGTCGACGAATTCGGTGCTAGCCTTGGGTTACAGCGGTGGGAATTCACACCAGCAAAGTCCTGAATGATTTCTGGCCAAGGGTAAGCACGGAGTGACAGAAAGCTCAGAGCTGTAATATCATGTTTCAGATTCCCAACACCCTCCTCCACCCAAAAGAGCTTGAAGGATGTGGGGCCCCGTTTGAACGATACATTGTACATACACGTGTTTACTGTAAGCAACACTTATCAATCACTGGCATGTGGTTTCGTATCTGACAGTGTAATGGTTTTAATGTACCGGGAGGCCGGAGGCTGTGTCGAACCGACTCTTTTTGATCAGGAAAGCATGTCTTTAAAAGTGCCATTACATAAATGCACGGCATAATTCATTCCATTTCTTTCTACTCGGATCCAAATAGCTCGAACCCGTGTGTAACTAGGTCTCATTCCCTGCGGGTAGGGAAAGATATGAACAACAGTTATTCTTTGGTTTTAAATGATTTATGAAAAGGCTACATGCAGCGATCTGAAGTCATCCATAATGAACAGTCTTCGGGTACTAAAAATGCTTCCATTTCATGAGTACATACTATATTACTCAACAGAAATTAAACAAATGTATATCAAATCACAGGCCGGCAAAAGACAATAAAGAGACCGTTGTTTGTTTTTCATTAGAGAGAAGACTTTTTCTGGAGTGCGGTAATAACATAACATGGAGTTTGCAGAAGGGTCACTGTGTTCCCAGATATGAGCTTTAAGTGTCTAAGTAACCAATAATCAAAGCATTCGTTTTGTGTGTTCTTGTCCAAACTGAACAGGGCCATTTCTATACAGGACCAAAAATCCTGTCAAAACTTTTAGTACACATTTGGTGGAGTCAAACTATCAAAACATACTTTCACCTCACACAATTGTTGGAAAGGTAACTTTTAGATTACGGATGAACTTACGCCATTTAAAATGTACTAAGTGTATACCAAGTGTAATACGTGTATCTATTTTAGTTACTTTAACTGATTACTTTATTACTTTTTTAAATTTCCTATGTTTTTAACTTCTAAACCAATTCAAACATTTACACCAGGCAGGGTTAACCTTACAGTAATGCTCAACACTTGATCACTTGAATTAAGATTTTAAAAAATGTAGATGTAACCCATTTTGTAATTGTTAACATATTCATAAGTAATTGTAATTATGCATTTTTCACATGAACTGTTACAATTAAATTTATTGGTCCCACTTCAGTAGCTTTAACTACTATGTACTTTGTGATTATATATTTTTTAAATACCTATATGTAATTACATCTGTAATTAATTTCTGTAATTACATTTATAATTACACTGTTGACCTGTTCCTAATCTTACCCGTATCCCACCTCAATAGCAGCAAAAGTGTTTTGCAAATGCAATATGAACACAATAAGTAGATTGTACTTATGTTTATGTAAGTACATAGTAGTTAAGGCCACCTAATATAAAGTGTGACCCATTTATTTTGAAATTAAATTACGTAATTCTGTTACATGTAAGTAGCTACTTCCCAACACTGCTGGCCACATAATCAAGCCAGAATATTTAATAAATAAACATGCAAGGGGCGGGACATAAATAGACAGCCGTTCAATTTGTTCTGCGAAGCTTTTGTTCCAAATTTGTTCTGCAGGCACAACAAGGCCATCAGTCACCCTGCTCTCCGGTTCTCTGCATCGGTCATTAAAAACTCTGCCAACCACAAAGTAATACCAGTAAAACCCCAGAGTGTTTTCTAACTCTCACGAGTGTCTTGAGTTTTCTGTCAGATATCAGACAAGTAAAAGCCGGTGTTTAACAGTTGTGCCATAACTCAGTGCGGCGATGTGATTGTGATACCCCGAGGCCATTCCACAGTTAAAGTGTCGCCCACTGTCCAGGGCTCTTGAGCGGAGGAGAGAGTGGGTGTTGGGTAAAGGGCCCCCTGAGAGGCAGGGATTAAGGGCAGCATTAACAAGCCTGGTGCTCTGTGCCACCGCGACCCAAGCCGGTACTGCAGAGGCCAGCATTCTGCATAGTGCAAACACCGGCAAAGCCAGGAATGAGTTTCAGAGTGGCTAAAGAGGCAATATATCGTAATACAAAACTAGTCACTTGTAAAAGAGCAATAATCCCTCTGCTATGTTCCCCTGAGTGCCTCCGGATTTAATAAAGTTTGTCTAATGGATAAAATATGTCTCTTTTCGTTTCCGACACTGTAAACACATTGCAAAATATGCCTGTAGTGCAGCAATACCTCCATCCTGAACCGGCCAGTAAATACGCATTAGCCTTTTTCAGGTGCCATGATGTCTTAAAGCATAGTTGCCTTTTTCAAAGCAAACAGACTCTATTTAAGTGTCATTTAAATAACAATCGAAAGTCTAGTCTTCTGTATCCGTCAGCTTAGATGCAGGCTGGTTTGAGCCACTGGCTTTTGAAGTTATCCGAGTAGTACTCAATGCATCTTATTGATGCCACCCCCTTCTCCAACACACAAAACCCATCTCAAGCCGGTAGTCTGTTGAAGCTGATCAGTCATGCAGACTGGTTCAACTAACAAGGCTTGATTTCCTCCAAAAAGGCCTCGAACAAAGCGCCTTTAGCCCCCCATCATCTCCGCGGTCCTGAGAGTTGTCTCAACTTTAATTATAGCTCAGATGGGCGTAGTGCTGGAGACGCGGGGGCCCTCGTAACGGCCGGCCCCACGGACGCACCTTCTATGGGAACTCCGGTTAATTGCTGCGGCCGAACTCTGACGGAGGAAGAAGGGAAGGAGGGGGCTGCTGTTCCTAGACCTTCGAAATCCCTTTTGTAAAAGCTAATGTGGCAGAAAAGACCCTTGCAGCGGAGTCTCTCTCTGCCGATTTAATCCCTGTGTGTGGAGTGAGCTCCTCAATAAAGGGCTCAGTGGCCCGGTGCTTCCGAGGATTTCCTAATTGCCCATTCTGCAGACAGATTAAAACGGCCTCGGCCAGCACCTACTAGCACTTAGAAAGGGAGACTGGAAGGGATCAAGCCAGGATGAGCCTGACACTCTTCCGAGGGCATCAAACGCGTCCACTCTCTGGGCGCAAACCCTCAGGTCTTGCAGCTGAACTTTCGGATCTCCAAATGTCACCCAGAGGTTACTGAAGGATCAGCTCCTTTCGGTTCCAAAGACCTCTCACCTTTCCAGTCCTCTGGACGTTTAGATCACTCAGCGCACCGTGAGTCACCGCTCGACTCTTGGTCTCCCTCCAGGCAGGCGGTTCAGTGCCCTGAAATTTCCCCCCACATCCAGACGAGGCCCCAAATGCTCTTTCTTTTTAGACCATCAAATGCAGGCCCACCGAGATCACATCTTGAAAAGTCCTTAGCGTTAGGCGTGGTTATGAACCATGCTAATGACCCATGAAATTCCCTCTTTCCTCGACCCAAGCAGAAGCAGCAGCATAAGGCAGTGGCTTTTGAAAAGCACTAAGTGCTCCGCTGTCTAGTGAGCAAACGGTTACTTTGACCACTGGCTACAGGTTTAAAAAAAAAAACCTCCTGTGACGATTACATGAGGTAAAAAGACATTTTCGCAGAACGCTCGGTAATGGAGTATATTATACTACGTGTGTGGAGTTTTTTTTCATGCTAGCTGACGTGAGTTGATCTGGATAGCATACGGGAATGGCAAATGTCATATTCCTTGTGTGTCCGAATGGGAGACTCTCTAATCGAGAGGAACCAGTTAATCCTTCTGACCGTGATGCGTTGACATGCAGAGCCGCTGAAGACCAACAGCCAGACATGTGGAACAGATGAAGGACAAAGAGATGAGCTAATGATGCAGTAAGGAAGCAGAAAACAGAGCAGGAGAGATGCCATCAACGCACACTGCTCTTCCAAAAATCTAGTTAGCATTTTAAGGCATCCCAGGCTGCCTCGTTTTTGACGGGCTCACAGACAGAATTGCATGTATTCTTCACCAAAATGCACTGCATGAGCTCAGTGAAATTAATCTACGATTTCTTATTTAGCTGGATAAATTATAATATTCAATCATTCAATATTGAAAAGGAAAAAAAGTTTTAAATAGTACCCACTATTTAAAACATGCTTGTTTTGGAAAGAAACTGATACTTTTATTCAGCAAGTATGCATAACAATTGGTCAAAATTGGCAGTAAAGGCTTTTACGTTTTTGCAAAACATTTCGATTTCAAAAATAATTCTGTTATCTATTAACTGAAGAATAAAAAAAAAAAAAAATCAAGGTTTCCAAAATGTTAATCAGCACAACTGATTTCAACATTGATAACAGTAAGAAATGTTTCTTGAGCAGCAAAACAGCATATTAGAATGATTTCTCAAGGATGTTATGAAAATGAAGATTGGGGTAATGATGCTGAAAATTTGGCTTTAAAACCCAGGAATAATTTACATTATGCATTATAAGTTACAAGATTTTTCATTGTTATTTCACAATATTAAACAGAAAATTTACCCAAAAATAAAAAATTCTGTCATTAATTACTCATACTCAAAGATGAACAGAGGTCTTACGGGTTTGGAATGAGATGAAGGTGAGTAATTAATGACAGAATTTTAATTTTTGGATAAACTAACCCTTTTAATCTTTTACTGTATTTTTGATCAAAGAAATGCAGCCTTAGTGAGCATAAGAGTCTTTAAAAAAACATTTGTAAAAATGCTTCTTTTTTTTTTCACGGTATCAGTTGGTTTGGAATATATATATCAATCAATACTAGATATTTAATTTTGCATGCTCAATTTTAAATGTATAGTACATCTACCCATATCTAACACTCACTTACTGATAAATGCTGTCTTTAGCAGATCTTGAAAAAAAGATCTATTTTATAAATGTTTTTAATTTATTTTTAAGAATTTTAATATGCACCATTAACAAGATTATTGTGATTTGTGAGCGCTATCCGTATGGAAGAACATACATTTACACATTTTTCCTTGGTTACTTATGTAGCCCGTATGCAACTCACTAGGTTTAGAAATAGAGCTATCAGTGTTGACAATATTCTTCCACACATACACACAGAATGAAACAGCACATCTGCGTGACCCAAAAGTAAGACATTAGGAACTGACAGCAATATAGACAGATTATGTGTCTCACTGATGTGTTTGGTTAAGTTTTTTTCTTCCACCGGAGGGTTAATGGTGATGGAATAAGAGGTTAATGACACTGAATCTCCTGTGATTGTTGCCATTGTCACTGAACTCCAAACATCTGGAAGAAAAAGGATAGAAATGGATCGTTCATTTGACCTTGTGACTGCCCTCAGCGTTGAGGAGAATTCTCCATCATAATTAACTATCTGGGTCAAACTACAGATGAGGAAAGGTTACGATCAGAAGTTTCATACATTTCCCTGCAAGTTTAATGAAGAAGTGAATGAACCAACCCCAGCATTTTTCTGTATCGGTAATTACATGAAATGAAACATTTGCAAGAAATGTTTTATAAAATAATAAATATAATACAGAAATAAAACAATGCATATATGATAACGTAATTTTTTTTTTTGCATGCTTTGGTATTTGATGAAAATGTGCTTCTATTCAGACAATATAATGTTATGTGTGAAAGTAGAGCTAATGCTTAAAAACATAAATGCATGGTTTGAAAATCCAAAATATTGATTACAGAATTTAAAAATGATTTATCATTACTAATAATGCGACTCAGTATTTTATAGAAGACAGTTTACACAGGCATTCAGATACTGAGGGAAAAAACGGAGGGGAAAAATTATACACAACACAATAAAGAATTCAGCAATATTAATAAAAAAGAAATTAATGAAATGCTCAATAGAAATATAATACTTTAATTTTCTGGAAAAAAATTTAGAGATATAATTTGAAATTTAAATGCATGTAATTAATTTTATACAGGACTAATTGTTTTTTTTGTCTTGAAACCAATTAAATATATATTTAATAATACACATTCTACTTGTCTTTTGCATTGGGTTATACATTTAATATCGCTATTGCGGAAACGGGCTGGCACTGCACCAAAATCTAAAATTTTCAACCCAGCACTACTACACAATGACAATCATACATTCATAAAATCAATATCAATACAGTAATTAAGCATCCAGGCTTGATATTCAAAACGGTTGGAAAACTCACAAAGAGAATTGAGGTACGGCCAACCATAAAACCGGCCGCTTTGATGAATTCCAGCTTGCCCTGTTAAGAGGCCTTTACCTGTCAGACAAATGATTTAGAGATGCAGTCTGCAAGATCAGGGATGTTCTAGTATTAAAATGTAAACGGTTCCCATGTGACATTTGGAAAAATATAAAAAAAAATTTTATTTGTTACGCAGCGCTTTAGTTAGTTAAACTCTTCAAAAAGCATGTCGCCAAAGAGAGAAACATATAAAAAAACATCACAAATCTATCAAATGCTGCATAACCATTACTACACCACTATTCATAATTACATAAGATTTATGACAATGGTTGATCAGAACAAATCACTACGCCATATTTTAAGAATCAAAAAAAAAACAAAAAACCTATGCAACATTTATCCAATGCTCTGATGATTTTTTGGCTTGTGCTACATGTTTCATGAATGAGCTTCATTCGAGACTTCAGTAAAATCACACAATAATTAATTTCCAACAATAATCTTTCTTTATCAGCAGACATGCAGTTTCTTTCCTCCCCCTTGAGACGTGGCTGGGGAGCCGAGGAATTCTGTAGGAACCTCAAAGCCCTCTGGAGGAGTTTGGCTTTTCAAGGCAAAATCCTTGGATTAAAAACACATCCCTCTTGGGATTTTCTCTCTGTTTGGCCTTGAACAGACCAAAGTCCTGCGAGCCGTCATCAAGCCTTGTCACACAGAACATGATGCATGTGATACTCATAACCAGAACATCATGTGAACAGAGAACGGCACTGAGAATCAGTCTCATTCACTAAAACGCATCCAAACACACCAACGTAAACATTCACATCATAAAAGTACAAAAGAACGCATTCAGTTAAATTAAAAACGAACACAATGTCATTCAGCATGTTAAACCCCGAAGCATGAAATCATCATCTCCAAATAATAACAAATAAGAAAATAACAACTGTGTTCAAACAAGTTACCCATGTTTCTGATTGGTCAAAATAACAAACAGCTCCGCCCCCGAGCCCGCACCATTGGTTGAGCCGCTGTTGCTATGGCAGGCTGGTCGAAACTCGCAAACAAACAGACTTTGTTGTGATAGCGCCTCAGAGACGGTGTTCCAGGAGAATCAACTCATGAATTTCTTACTTGTAGTTAGCATATTAAAATGGGACGCTACAAAGCATTTAATCTTCAAAAAACAAACACTGAACGTGTGGCCAAATGTTTGTCCACAACAATCATGTGCGGGGTGTCAAACGCACCTTTGTTTTGGACCACAATTGCATGCTGGAAAGGCGCAGTTGAAGAGAGTCTATAGGCCTAATCCTGTTAGCATAGCACCTGAGATGAAATGGCTAATCCTGTTTAAACTCACAACACAGCCCAGGTAATCTTCCTGTGTCCTGATCAGCAGCTGGCTCGTTCGCAGCGCTAAAGGTGAGACATCAATCCGTGATCACACCTGTACCGGGATTAGCCATCTTACTGCGAAATAACGTACTGTATATGGCGTGGAAATGTGCAAGGTAAGTACTTCTCCTGCTCCTGTAGGAGGTTGTCAAAGGGTTTTTATGTGACGCTCATTTTCAGCACAAATCTGAATTGAACGTACTGACCCACTGAAGCCGAATCCGCCATTTAGTTCCGGTGGTGTATAAAAACAGTCTATGATTAAAACGCAACTGTCCTCACACCACCCACATCCCTGCGTATGCAAGAACATAGCACTTAAAACGTTAGATGCAATCTCAAACTTAGTATTGAACAATATTAAATTGCAGATTTAGAATGTATTTTTTCTTTAAAAAAATATTCAAGAGTTCCTATATATATTAAAACCCAAGTGCCAAAGGGTTCTATAGCTTCACCGCAGGCTTGCAAGAATTCGTTTTTTTGCTTTGCCTGTCACAGTAACCTACATTCGGAGGCAGCCGAGGCATTTTTGAGGCCGTTTCGGGCATACATGGTGCCGCCCGCACACAGATCAATCACCATACCCATCATGCACCATGAACAGTCCTTACTGCACACAATCTCTCTCTCTCTCTGTTTTTCTGTGTCACTTTGCCTTTCACTGTAGCAAACACACAGGTGTAAAAAACTTCGGGAGTGGAAGTTTATTTTATTTTTACAGCATAGCGTATAGTATGTGGCAGATGTCGAGTGGGGCAAAAAAAAAAAAGTGTTTGCTTCTGTGGAACGTGTCGCATTTTCTAAATTTGGATCTGTTGATGTTGCAAGTCAAGTAATATTGTGTGCACTGTGCTGTTTTCAAGCTGTGCACAAAAATTAGAAAATAAAAATTGCTCATGATCAATTTTTTTACAAGGTTGTTTTTTAACACTTTAAGGTGTATGTCTACACAGAAAAGAATTTGCAAAAAAATAAGTCCATTATTATAAATTGTAAACGCCATATAATCTAGTGCAGCAACGCTAACTTTTTCGCATAGTTTTGTCATGAAGATTGATTCTTTCGGCAGATCTTTACCACAGTCTCTTTCGCAGAACCCTGTCATTAGAGGACTTCTAAAATGCCATTTTTTTAGTCTGAGGCGTGATTGGCTTTGTTCTCGGGGCGAAAAAGGAGCTCAGAAACCGACCTGCTTGTCCAATCCCACTCCTGACCCTGACTTAAAAAACGAGTTTGTGAATAAAAGCAAATCCTGAAATGAATCTGCTTCTTCAGTAGCAAGAGCGTACCTTCCCTGTTCAAGCGCGCAATGCATAATTATGAAAGCGTTCAATAATATTTCATCTGCCAGTTTATATTGTTCTTCGAGCTGCATTTCTCTACAAATGCATGACCGTTGTAAAAACTGTAATATAATCTGCATAGGAATGTCTCAGTTCAGACTTGCTCCTGTAATGAAATCAATCGATCATGAATTGTCCTATAACACAAAAGGATTAAACCCGATTTGTATTCAGTAATATCATAATATCTCCATAAATCTATATGTACTTGCAACACATGCAATTATTGAACATCAGTGTGGACAGCCGCCTACATTTGACAATATGCAGTGTTAATGTATGTTTAATTATAATATCAATGCTAACTGTGTGAGAAAATAATCGGATATTTTTCCTTATATTTCCTGGAATTCATAAGTTTGCATTGAAAACAAAAAAAGGTACAAAAACATAAACCTCAACACACACGCAAATGCTACAGCAACAAAAAAACAAGTTGTGTTTGGTAAATAAATATTGGATTTTGTATTACCGTACTGTTTATTTATGGTATATCTTAAATGTATATCTTATTTTATAGCCAAAATATAACTGCAAAAAGCCTAATTTATGTTTAGCTCGTTCAAATTTAGTCTGAGCAAAGTATAGGTACAGCGCGTCTAAGCCAGCAGATGCCGGCTGAGTTTGCATTGCACGGGCAATGCATGAGGTGACAGCCACGCGTTTAACAAATGTCCCACTAACCCTGGCGGTGGGCATGCAGCAGGTATTCAGGGTAAGGGTCAGCCTTTTTTTCCCCCCCGATTAATTTTTCCCAAACCCGAGTCCCTGCTCTGCCAACATCTTCCGCATAACAGGGATTTTCTCTGGTTCTTCAAGAATGACAGGTTTGACGTATCTGCAGTTCAAGAGAGAAAGCTCCCAGATGACTAAGGAGGCAATGTTCCACTTCTCACATGCTCTCCTATTCTTTTCCTTTAGAAATGTCGAGTTATTTGAAGGTCAAGGCCTACTGAGATGTGCGAGCAGCTCCTCCCTCTCGCTTGAAGACAGAACCATGTGTTCAGTGGCTTTACACCCACGTTGGTGAAAAGAGACATTTGCAAAGTGAAAACAGGTGAATCAACTGAACACATCAGCGCTAATTCGGCTACAGGGAGATGGCGTCACGCGTGAAACAGTCTAAATAAAATGTTTTTTTGAAATCAAATAAAAGTCGCACGAATGACTGCGCGATCAGCAATCCCACGCCCCTAAACTTCACTTAATTATTCACGCAAATTTTTATTTAGTTAAGCCACATGTTGCGTTTCGCCAAAATCCATCTGGTAATACAATTTACGACTTACTGATGTTCATCATTTAGTTTGATTAATTCTATTTTTTTCCCCGCAGAGAACAACGGTAAAATAACAGCATTTAAGAATTGCATTGCAAGCGCGCATATCGTGCACTTGATACGTTTTACTTTATATAAAACAGAAATATGCAAAATAAGTAATATAATAAAAACCATTAATAAATGTGAATATTTTCACTGTAAAAGTAAAACACACATGTGCCCCAAACAAACTAAAACAATATTTTATGAATATCTTTATATTTTTTTTTACGTTTAAACATATGTTTGTACAGCATACGTGCTTCAAAAACTCGTAGTTTTATTTTTTAGTTCATTTTATTAATCATTTAAATTAGAAACAAATAAATGATCATTTTGACGCACAGAACAGTACAAAAGTCTTCTCACTTGCACTGCTCTATCCTGACTGCGTACATCTGACACCTTATGCCCCCAAAAACATTTCAAAACTTCAAATGATCTCAGAGCGATTAAGAAATCCGATCTCAGCAGCATGTTGATTTAAAGTCTATTTTGAACTTGAAAATCTGTTAGAAACTCGATGGAAAACAGCAGCATACTAAATCTATAAAGCTTTTAAACGGTCCTCCGAATAGTCCACATAGCATTCACAGTGTAATAAACCTCCGAAACTTGTTTTGTTAAATATTAAGGGCCAATAATATCTTATAAGTAAAATTAATTGCTTGAAATTCCCAATTCGGCCCTTTTACTTTACTTTTTTTCCCAGAGAATACATGGCACTGTCAAGTATTTCACATAATTCTCTTTCTGCTACTATATAATGCTTACAGCACATGACTTTCATTTTCAGTTATATATATTTCGATGATTAAAGTCAGGCTTTTTAAGCATTATAAAATATAAACCTCCCGTACAAATGGGCTTTGTACAAACCATTTCGCAAATTAGGATTGAGGCATAAAATGACCCTCCATTTCTTAGCAGAGAGCTGAGTGTATTTCCAAATAAAACTCACTCGAGGAGAGAAATGAGGAGTTTGAGGATGGACATAATGAGCCGACTTTATGTGGGTCAACAGAACTAAACTACAGTTCCAGACAAATTAAAAAAAGCGCATTTGTTTAATGAGCAAATAAAAAAATAAAAAAAAGATGTCTCTGGTGTCTTAAAAATAACGACACCAGAAATAAGAAATGCGATTTAAAAATCCTAGAAAAAAAAAATCATGCATGCAGTAATTACTCAGTGATAATAGCGTATGTAAAAAGCTATAAATTATTTTTTATTTAAAAATAAATAAATAAAGCAAATTCGTTCCACAATGCGTAAAGAGAAAGTGGTTTGGTGATAAAGAGAGCATCTCACGTCACTTAAAAACACACAATCCCATTTGAGGGAGGGCTTCCTGGCACTCTGTGCCTCATAAATACTGTAGACTAAATGAGAAAGGCCTTGGTCCTGAGAGAGAGAAGTGTCCTGAGCTAACTTGACCGAGAACTCAACGGCACCTGGATGAAAGCAAAACACCCAGTCTTCAAATTTGGTATTTAAACCAAAGCCAGCGTGCAATGCTGATTTGAAATCATCAGGATTTTTTTTTTTTGCATCGGGGGAAAAGATCCACCACTGAACGAGCACCTACCTCAAACCAAGTTTGAGCTCCCTGGATGCACGTGACTGCCAATGTGCTACGTGAATGTGGGTCAGGCATTAAAATTTATGAGTAATACAGAAGGCAGGGTGACGTTGTGATTGGGGCTGTTGCTGGGTACAAAAACAGATGAAAATAAACTGTCGCACAAAGAGGTGAGGACGCAGGGGTGATAAGGTGCCCTGCGAGGTCCTGGGAATGAATTCTGGTTTGTGTTCGCGGCAAGAAAGCGTGAAAACTAACTGTCATGGCGCCTGTACCGAAAGCATTCCGGCTGCTGCTCGCTATAAAAGAGTGACAAAACGAAGTGATTCAAAACTTTCTGAAAGCATACGGAGGAAAATAAAACATATTAAAACAAAAAAACGAAAGCCAAATAAATCGCCGTTTAAAAAAACAACCTGGCGTAAACAAGTAAGCTACTCTAGACTCTTGATGACTTTAAACATATAGCGTTAAAACACAAAAAAACACTGAATTTCGTTTTTCTGTTTGTGCATGAAAGTGTTTGGATAGCATGTCACATCTGTGCAAATGTTCACATGTAAGCCGTCATTTTGTTGCAGGGTGGGGGGCAGGATACAGATAATGGCGGAAAGAGGGTTATGTTACTCCTGCGGTACAAATTTAGTAAGAGAAGCACAACCGTTTTCCCACCATCCAGTGACCGAAGCAGCGGGGATGTTTTATTTCGACCTGCGGATATATAACGTTGATTAACGGTAAAAACCGAATACGAGTATGACCTTTCATTTAACGCAACTATGAACCTAGATTACCGATTATAAAATATCTTTTATAATACCGGAACCGCGTTGTGGTTTAAAACTTTCATTGCTTGCTAAAGTAGCCTTTTGATGCAATGTGGACGTAGACCATTTGCATTATTTACTGCCGACGGGAGCTCCGTTCCCTTTTTGGCCCGCGTATTTAGGAGAAAAAAAGGTTTCGTGAAACGTCCTGTCATTGATAATCATTAGCAGATGAATCTGAAGTCCAGCTGTAAACAGAATGGAAGCGTTACAGCTATAACAACCGCTGACCTATAGACCTCAGTAACCGAATTTCTCCCTACAGAAGTAGCCCGTAATCTCATAGAAACGCAGCACCAGTGAGGCTGCGTGACTGCATGCACCCATCTTAAAAGACGCACTGTTGTTTTAGCAAGTGGACACAGCTGACCGCCATTCCCACTGTAATCTGATTTCCAAACTAACGAATTCACTGCACCCAGAGCGCTGTCAGTTTAAGTGCTTTCCCTCACTGTAGCAACTGCGTATAAATGGACGAGGGTCGTCGGGGAGGGGGGGGGGAAAAACAATGATTATATTTATACACTTTAATGGATGAGTTAATTTGATTAAACGGCCGAACAAAACGGCGATCTCATGCTAAAGTTGCAATAAGTCACAGGACGGATGGCGAATCGGTGGTTTGGAATGGGTTTTCTCTCAGAGCGTTTTCCTACAAAGAGGCAAAATTGTTCCCCCGACCCTCAGGACGGCAGGTCACAGTCCTAGCAGAAGAAACACTCGGTCATGCATTGTGAAATTTGAGGTATTTCTGTCTGGATGAAAGTAGACTGTAAATTGCCACCCTGCGGCCGCCTGAAATGAATTATAAACACACATACGGAAGGGACGCTCAAACAAAGAAGTGGAAGCTGACTGAACTCTAAGTGCTGCTTAAAACAGAAAAATCAATTAACGTCCGGCACAATAAACTGGGCACGACTTGTATATGACTTGCCACAGAGAGATAAAATAGAGAAATAAAACCGATTCAAAAAATAATTCAGCTCGCTTTTGGATGCAAACTATTATTTAAACAAGCCAATTCTGTGCAAAAAGCAATATATTGTTATAACAATAGTTCGTCACTAAAATAAAATATTAAGCTGCGTTTTGTACTTGGATTTTTCGATACTAAACTAAATCATTATTACAACGGTAGCTAAATTATTTTATCAGATTTTCAAAATGCGGGTGATAAATGGTGATGAACCAGCAAATCAAGTTGAAACGAAACAAAACAATAAAGACAAAAAACTATTCCTGGTAAGTTGTCATAGTATGACTGCATTAACCCCACACTCCATTTTTTGTCTCCAGCTTGCACCATATTCCAGAGGCAAGTGTGAGGGTTCACAAAATGGCGGACAAATCCGTAAACTGGGGCAGAATATGGTGCAATGCCACCTACAGGAGCTGAAGTTTGACACGAGCAGCCAAGGTCAAGCTTGAAGTCATTAATTTCAGGCATTCTAATCACAATAGAGGTTAATGACCCTAAGAGAATAAAATCCATGTGGATCCATACAGGCATATCTGTGTCTTGCCCTCATACAGGAGTCCTCTGACACCAGACATCCCTCATAACCTTGAGGAACCAATTACACTATGACAAAAATCCAGCAAAATAAAACCATACAAAGAAGAAAGTTTCTTTGTAAGAAGCTTGAAGTTTCCCTTCAAGTACAATTGCTTCTTATTATAGTGGATTAAAAAACATCTCATACGGATATCATAATAGGATGTGAAAAGAGAGCCGTTTAAAAACCTTTATTCATCATAAAAAAACCAAAACCTTGCACATTTTTTGCACATGGAAAATGAGATTTAATTAATAAATTTAAAATCATTTTAATAAAAAAAAAAACCCATTATTTTAAATCACAATGACACTAATAAATAAACAAAATGCATTCAAATATAAAAATAATTTTATAGATTTTTGCAATCTATAAAAGAGCATGCCACGCCATTAATGAAATTAAAATCTAAAACACTACAGATAAGAATGTCTGCTAAACGGCTTAAACTAATGTAATGCAAGGATTCATAGAAACGATTAGAAGAAAACGATCGCTCTTCAGACCTGAACAGCCGTCCGAAAGTGCTGCACGGCAATCTGCGTGATGGCGAACCCTATGTGAAAACTCACTTTTCAGCCTAACTGCTTCTTCTACGCTCCCAGCCTCCTTGTAAGACCTCACCGTAAAGCCACAAGGGTTAAATCGACACCTATCGCCAACTCACACCGAGCAGAAAGGCATTTCAGCGTATTTATTTATGCTTTGATTGGGGTCATTTAGCGCAAGTCATTTCGGTCTCACACTCCTAATTGAGTCACGTAACAGACTCGAACCATCGAGGCCTGATTCAAACCACACCAGACAGAACCGCTGGCTTTCATGGTGGCGTGCTGGAAAACCACAGATCACAACGAAGCCCGCGAACTCTGATTTCAGTTTCGCAGGGCTGCAAACAACCAAGCCCAATCCACAGAGCTACAACGCACATCTGCTCTTGGTTTCTGACAATCCAAACTTGGAGGATTTGATACGTATATCTCACAGATCTACAGGCCGACCGGTAAAATCGATAGCATGGGTTAAAACACTCTAAAGCCTAATAATAGAAATGCCTTTTTCCCTGAGCGCTCTCTCTCTCTCACACACACACACACACACACACACACACACATACAGAGGGAAGACCCATCTCAGTTTAGCTGAACAAACATTTCACTGCCCTGACATAACACAGCAGACACAAACTTACAGGTGGAAAAATAAAGAAAAAATATGATCTAGACATGCCGTAATCACCATTTACATTTTTTGAGTGTATCGAAGCATGGAATACGGGAACAAAAAAGTGTTTTTTCAACCTTTATACCTTTAGATTTGTGAATGAATTTAGCTTTTATATATATATATATATATATATATATATATATATATATATATATATATATATATATATATATATATATATATATAACTGTAAATGATTCTATATAATGCATAAGGCAATTTTTTTAATTGAACCCATAAACATTTTCAAGACTTAAATTATGTTGAACTTTTCTACACCTAGTAGCAGAAACACTTTTTAGTTTTTTTTCTATTCAGGTAAACTTACATAAAAAAAAAAAAAAGGTACGCAAGTAAAACTGCCTTCTTATTTCCAATCTCCGGCACCGAAGCTCAAAAAAACTACTTCACAGAACAACTGATGTGAACAAACATCTGTGGACTTCTCAGTAATTACTCATACCGGTTAAAACTGTGGCATGTAATGTATTAGTTTGACTGTGTGGTTACACAAAGCTCCGTCCTCTGCCAGAAACGGCCTCTGAGAGCGCTCTGATGAGGGGTGCTGGGGTGTTCGGGAAGGGGCGCTTCGTCTTAGACTATTTAAACCATATGGTGACGTGAAAAGAAAAGTCTGGAGTAGCGATCCCACCTCAGGAACATCCATGATGAAAGAATGGAAAACAAAATCGGAGCGTCTTTAAAAGCTGACAAGATAAAAAAGTATGCATTCATTAGCATAATTTCGGTGATTATCAACCCTGCGGACCAACGGCACACGATGCAACGCTGCATACAGCCCTCAGTAACTCATAACAGTGTCGAACAGTAAGCGTGCAATAAATGAGGCCGTAAAGTTAGAATGTGCTCACGGAGAGGCTGATTTTGTGAGAAGCCTTATAAGTACTTTCGAATGGAACACACAAGTTGTTAAAACAGTGCCTAGTTGAGGCCTTTTTGTGTGCGTTTTCAAAACTTCACTGTTTCGTGTGAAATCACACACAAAACACTCAAAGGGAAGACTTGTTGTTTCAGACGGAGTTAAGTGACAGAACTGATCATAAAAAAAATAAATAAATAAAAATTATGGTGATTTTTCAATTGGGTGCATTTGGCTAACTTCAGAATTAGGTTTTATATATATATATATATATATATATATATATATATATATATATATAATATATAATCATGCACTACAATAAAAATCTGAGTGTGGCCTGATCAGCTTTTAAGTGAATTTCAGTAATAATTAATGATGTGTGATGGTAATATTTCTAAATGTATGTTGAGTAAGCACAAAATATACTGCCATTAATTAATTTTTTTTTAAATTCAAGACTTCTTTTGTGTGCATGATAACTAAGAAACTTTTTAGAGGAAACCAATTTGTACAACGAGATGGTAATGACATATTGGGATGCTGAATCTTTGACACGAATGGCCGAAGCTGAATTTTTTTACGATTCTTGGGGAAAAGTGAAAAGAAAAAAAAAATGTCCACCTCGAGGATGGCCCTAATGTACATACAGTGTTGCAAATGCAACATTTAAAAGATTTTATGAAAATTGCACAAATTAACTAAAGAGACACCATATTTTTTTTTTTTCATTTTAAATCCGTTTAAACTGGAATAGCAAAAGCTACTTTTCCTAGGGGTCAAGAGTTTCCCTAGGCCTGACTGAAGAATCACCTGTATGTTTGTAGAAATATATGTAGTTTTTAAGTGAAATATAGGGATGTTAAAATATACATATTTAAATTAAAAGGTCCAACTAAAAAAAAAAAGAGCATTACTCGTAGTTGAAAGAACTTGAAAGAACTCCTGCCAGTGATGACTCTGCATTAGCAGGTAAAGCTCGACTCCCATGCAAGCCCTGATGCGGTGAGGTGTTTCTTACCTGGGATTCGTGCTGTTCCAGTACACAGCATACCGGTCTGAAATGATCTTACTGTCATCCGCACACACGGTGACCCAAAACAGGAGGACGACCATGAAAAGCGTCAACTCCATCTGATACGCAATCGAGTTCTTGCACATAATGTCAACGCAAACGGGGAGAAAAATACAAGCTCGGTTAATAACAGCAGGTGCGCTTGAGAAGAACGATCACGTGTGGGTGAGTCTTATTCACACGCATCACATTCTTCTGCGGAGGAATAAAAGTAAAGTCAAAGCTCGGCGTATGAACTTCTCGCGGAGGATCCATCCAGCATCTCGACCTCCACAGCTTGAGATGTTTCCACGACGAGCGCGCGGCGTTTCAAACTACAATACCGCTCGCTTTTCGCGTCCATTCTTCCTTCCAGCGCCGTTCGAAAACTTTTCTCTGACTCGTAAAAAAGCGGCCAGGTCGTTACCATCCATTCAGGCGAACGTGCGCGCTCTAAAATCCTGCCGGTACTCCACACACCCGCGCGCGCGCGCGCGCTGTCCGTGCTTCTCCTCTCTCTGAAAGCCACCTGAAGCGAGTCGGTCTTCTTTATCGGCGGTCAGCGAGGGGGAAAAGTAGCCCGCACTTCCGTGGCTACAACTGCCGTGTGAAAGTTATCTCGGTTGCGGTCTCGTGGCGCTCTCACAGACGCGATGCTGAACCCGCGCGCGCCGCATCACGCGCAAAGTTGATGCCGTGGCGCTTTAAATGTCGCTTCTGCGCGTCAACAACTTGCTGCTCCTCACAGACCGACGACGCTCTCACAAGTGCGAAATGACATTTTCTGTCTTTCCTACCTAAAGGCGAGCGGTCCTGCCTCCACAGCGCGCTGTCTCTCTCTCAGCACATGTCTCAGTCTCTTCGCTGTCTGTCCTCGACTGCGGGGCGGAGCTGCTCGGCGAGAGGGACCGCCTGGACCTGCACGCTCAAACTTTGGAGATATTGGCCATTAAACGAAATTAAACTTAATTACAGCTCCCATTAGGTAAAGAATGATAATTGCATTCTTTGCGTGGGACATGCTAAAATGTTGCTGGTTGTAAACCGAGCACGGTGATGTAAAATTGTTTGTAAATTCACGGTAAAAAACAAAACGCCAGCTCTTACCACAACTTTTGCCTAAGAATTAAGGGACAATATTACAATCATTACGGTAAGGCGTCTGTATTTTACGCTATTGAGGCGTAAAATTTCAACAGTGCATTTATTTATAATTGTTTGTAAATTTAATTTAAAACGTAGGCTACACTGACCAGTTCAAGCTATTTAAATACAAACAGATGAATGCAGATTCATACTTTTAAATTTTTTCCTTAGATATAAAAATTATGAATAAATAAAATATTTTTACAGTAAAATGCGTTGGATTTTTTTTCATTCATTTTCTGATTAAACGTTTCACAGTGCACCTTCCGCTCAAAAAATATTATTAGGCTACTACCAAAATAATTTACATATAATGGTATATTAGAATTTATTACTTTCTGATTTTTATTTATTTGCACATTTTTACTAACATTTGAAAAGTAGACCAAAAAAATGTAGGATGTGCTTTAAAGCAATTTATAATGATTACAAAACAATTTGCAAGTAATTACATTTTTAAACAATTCACTGATATAGCAGTTGCTTATACAGCATACTCTAACACCGTTTTATTTTATTTTATAATTACAGTGTGTCATGATGTGAGTAGTTCTTTATGGTGACCAAGTAGGACAAGTTCTTGAAACAACATTCCTGACAAATAAACATAGTCTTTATCCTAAAACGGATGACTAAACCACACGTCGTAGGGAACTTGATGATAACAGTCCGACCCGAGTCTTTGGCCTAAAACGAACCTCTAAATCAAACCTTAAGGACTAGATAGGAATGCAGGTCGAGGAAGAACAAGGGCAGTGATCGTGCATGGTAAAAATCACGGCATGCGCTCCATCGACCGAGCTAAATCATCAAATGAAAGAAGAGGGGGATGGTGCTTGTTGCCGTGTTTAGTGTAAAACTGCTAGAGACGGATGTGCACATAAAGAGAGACGGAGAGGGAGGGAGAGAGAGAGAGAGAGAGAGAGAGAGAGAGAGAGAGAGAGAGAGAGAGAGAGAGAGAGAGAGAGAGAGAGAGAGAGAGAGAGAGAGAGAGAGAGAGAGTCACTCCACAATGTGTGATTCAGCACCGATTAATATTTAAGCAGTAGAGTAAGGCTGCGGGCTCAACGGACACATAGCAAAGAAAAATACAAATGAAAGTTTAATTCTGCTTTTAAAGATGGTACGGAGATTAATGGTGCTCATGTATTAAAGATTCAGGAAGTTTTATGCATATATGTATTGAGCATGGAGTGCTTAATGACTTGTGGAGGGGATTGTGAAATGATTATACCTCAAACAGGACACAGATGCTATACGGTATAGGAGGAGACGCAACGGGGAAGGTACATCACAATCATGCATGTCACAAAATATATAAATATTAACAGAGAACAAGACGCGTCTCACCTTCGCAGATATTAAAAACTGCATGCGCCTTTTCTGAACGAGATCGAGAAGTCTCTCTAGTTCGTTCGGTTTGATTTATGTCATTTTTTAGCAATAAAGACATGATGAAAATGAATGAGAAGGAATGAAGTGATAATATTATAAGCATTATAGCACACCGTTTACCTCATTGTAGGACTTTAATGGTTATTAATGAAGAGTTCAATTACAAATTTAAAACAAAAAAAAAGCTCATTGTTAGATTTATTTGATCAGAAAATACTGGTGTTCTATTTTAATGTGTATCAAAGTATACTTTATTACATTATGAAAATGCTAAATTTTCAGCATCACATGATCTTCCAGAAATCAGGTTGATTTGGTGCTCAACTGTGCTTAAGAAACATTTATTATTATCAGCATTGATCAAAAATTTAAAATGTCTAAAAACGGAAAAAAGAAAACTCGCTGAGTGTGAGTTAGAGTAATACATACATATGTGACCCTGGACCACAACGCAGCAGCATTAGGGTTTGAATTTGTGAATTCACACATAACCTGAAAGCCGAATAAATAAGCTTTCCGCTGATCCATGGTTATCAGCTGTTTGCAAATCTGGAATCAGGAAACGTGGACAGCAAATTAAGTTCTTAGCAATGCATACTACTAATCAAAAATGAAGCTTGGATATATTTACGAAAAGGTCTTCATGGAACGTAATCTTTACTTAAATCCTAATGATTTTTGGCATAAAAGAAAAATGCATCATTATGATTGCTTCTGTGCTCCAGGGTCGCATATATAGACAGAATAGATGTGATTCACCACTACTTTTACTGTACCGTGCTGTGATCGTATTGGCCTGACGTGAAGAGTTTGCCAGCAGAGGGCAGCGTGACTCGCCGGAGCTGACCCCATGGCTGGATTCCCTCTCTTGGCTTTGTTTCATCCTGACATTCTCTTATCTGCGTCCTTCACTACCGCCTAAAATCCATCAGCGGTCATATTCACGCACCGAAAGCCCTAATAGACGCTCTGAGAGGAAATGTTACCGCCGCTGCTAATAAACTGTTCGCAAACAAATTACTCTCCCTCGTGGAAACCTTTTGACAATGTTTGAAAAATATATCTGTCAGCGTAATGGGTCACTTTCTTAAAAGCAGTCGGCTGGAAATGTATATTGGCCTGAAGAGAGATGTGGCTAACGGAGACAAGAGGCCACATCTGTTTTTTCTTTCCTGAAAGATCTGCTGCACACGCCAGCAACCGCTGTGTATGCGTGTAAAACTATACTTGAGGGAACAAGCATACCTTTCCAATAAAGCTTCAAACGGAGCTGTACGTTCAGCCGGACGGCAGCTAAAGCTTCACTTGAGCACTTTGTACGCCGAGACGGTGAAAACGCAAATATACCAACACTTTCTCACAGGAGGCGTTACTGCTCACTTAGTCTTGCTGTATTTTTATTTTTTTTTAATTTGTAATCATTCCTGTAATGAAGTGTCTGAGGACTATAAATAACTATGTTTGCTTTGTGGTTGTTTGGAAATATTTCTATTAAGACTGTTAGGATATATGTTCTCATCCAGCTCGGGCACTTTATTAACTTCATTTAAAAAGTACATAAATCAGCGCATTAGAATAATTTCTGAAGGATCATGTGAGGTTGAAAACCTAAGTAATTCAGCTTTGCATCACAGGAATAAATTGCATTATATTAAATATGAATTAACTAGGCTAATAAAAAAATTTCTATTTGAATGTTAAAATAAATTTAAATGGAAAACGGTTTGATTTATTTAAACGAAGCGTAATAACATTTTAAAAATTACTGTTTTAGTCTATTTTTGGTTTTTGAGGACACTGCCAATGTCCCTGTAATTCAAAAACATACTAAATTGTTGTGTGTGTGTGTGTGTGTGTGTGTGTGTGTGTGTGTGTGTGTGTGTGTGTGTGTGTGTGTGTGTGTGTGTATCTGTGTGAGTGTGTGTGTGTGTCTGTGTAGGGTACAGGCACACACACTTCTGTAAAGGGTAGGGTTAGTTGTAGGGTGATAGCACATACAGTTTGTACAAAACCATCACAACTATGAAGAGTAAACCACAAAAACCAACATGTGAAACGTAAAAAAAATAAATAAACTGAAAGATACAAAATGCACAGTAGTAATGATCCACTTTGCTTCGTATGTAAAGATCATCTGCTATAGTACTCGTAACAGTAGGCACTGCATTTTATCAAGCCCTCAACACACTTTCAACACTCTCAACTTAAAAACAGCATCTTGCACTCATTTTTGGAGGCCTGAACATTTCAAAAGGTCCGCGTAACCACAGAAACCGTGGGCCCCTTACTCCTTGTAAGAGTAAATGTCCCCGACATAGAACATGGCTGAATTTGAAATGTCTCTGCAGCTGGAGTCAGGCCTCCTCTGATGCAGCTCGTGAAGGTCATCAAGTCCCATATGAAGCCCCGCTGTAAACTTTAAATGCCTGCTGGCACAAAAGTGCTGCAGATACGGATTCCATGACCGGCCAGCACACTGAAATTAATATCCTAGGGTTTATCTCACTTTAGCCCTTTAAAAGCTGAGACCTTCGCAAAAAGATCCTTTTAAAAACACGTGAAGTCATTGAGACTAATTGGAGAATGAAACACACATGAAAGTGCGCTGCATTGAGTTCAAGGCAGCGCTCTGGTAAAAGGCTGCGCATCGACAGATGTGCTATAAAATTACTGAATCATACACTCAAACACACCCACACACAAAGGCTCCGATGATGCAGACAAATATCAGAACATTAAGACCATCTCCAGCGGATTAAGAGCAATTTATAACAGCGGAGGTCACCTCAGTTCCTCACTTTAGCATGCAGAGTAAATATGCAATGTAGCTACGCTGTGACTTCTTCACCACGTTAAAAAAAAAAAAAAAGTTAGAAATCGATCCCATCTGTTCGACTTCCATTTAGCATAATGAAAGGATTCACGGCATCTTATTAGGTTTCATTAATTATCTGATCATGGGTGAAACGGGAACCTGGATCTCTCATCCTCCAGTGAGCCTAGCCTATCTGTGCTGATGTGGTGCGCCCCCTTTTGAATTTTCGCGGTACTGCACGAGCGCATCTTGAGGCGAGCAGGTTTAGAATGCCTGGAGAAAGCTATCCGTTAGCAATGCCGTTCGTCTCAAGGTTGCACGGCGAATACAAGAACCCCAATGGCAAAACATCTACTATGATGTAAATGAAATTTGTGATTTACAATGTGTCACTTTAAAAAAAAAGAAAGAAAAAAAAAACATTGCCTCCTGCAGGTGTCACCAAGGGAACATATAAGGTCTGAATTATCTCTTTTCAAAGTGGCTGTGTCTGAAAAATGTTGCCTTACCTTCTTATATAAGGCATCAAGATGTATCACAATCTAGTTTTAGCAACACCCTGTCGTATCATAAAAGACCTACTACTTATTTGCTGCAAAATCAGTAAATTAATAATTAAAATTATTTAGAAAAATCGCTTTTCCTCCAATTTTTTATAATTGAATTTATAAATAAATAAAATAAAATAAAATAAATAAATAAATAAAAACTATTTAATTTACAGTAAAATGGTAATGGTAACCAAAAATATGGTAATGAAATTTCGTTAACAGATACCAACCTGCTGAATTAAAATAAGCAGTTTTTAAATTTTATAAAAAGAGAAAGCTAGTTAAATGCTAATATAGAAGAATCATAATGTCACAACACTACAAAACATCAAGGTAACACACGGCACACTTAAAAAGTGCAATAAACATTCATTTAAGCATATGTAACATTTACATAACATTTACATAACTGTTAAAAAAGTTCTTTCAATAAAAAAACACCAGATGTGAAGCGTTATGCAGGGAATTCTGGTAATGTCAATTTATGTTTTTTTTTTTACTATAAAATTACTTTAAAGATCCCCTTAGACTATTAACCATCTAACAGGGTTTACTTTTAAAATGACGATAATATAAGTCAATATTATAGCAGTTAAAGCCCTGTTACAGAAACTTTCTTTTCTTTTTTCTACACATTTTGTCATGAAAACAGTTTGAGACAACATTTATGAAGTTTGAATCCTTAATATAATCACCAGAAGTAAAAATCTGGCCAATTTTGTTCACTTTCTTCTTTATATAAATTAAAAATCACAGTGGTAGTAAAATACTAATGTAGTTTATGCTGTTGAATAAAAGATGAAAACATCTCAAGCTTTTGCCAATCGCAAACTATATTTGAGGCATTTAACCAAAAGCCCATTCAAAAAAACTATTAATTTTAGGATGATGGAACTGGAAGTGCTAAAATGTTACATAATTTCCAGTTTTGGCATACAAAATGATGACATCCCTTCAGCACTGTATAGGTTTTCTGATATGCGGTCTTGTCCCGTTTCTTAAAGGGGTCATCGCATTCCCATTTTCCACACGCTGACATGATTCTTTAATATGAGTCTTAATGAAAAGTCTTTAACATGCTCTGCTAACCCCGCCCCTTCCACAGAGAGACGAGCAGACTTTAAATGTCACATCGGCAGAGCAGAATCCGTGCGTTCGTTTTGGAAAGAAAGCAGCGCTAATCCTCTGCGTCTTCAGCTGCTCAGATGTCGGGAGTAAATGACGACTGCTATATTCATTATTACACCCAACAACAAAACACCTCAGTCGCTTAATCATAGATATCTTGCCTTCCCCTGCTCTCAGCTCACTCGGGGGCGGGTCTAAAGTAAGACGGCCTCGTCACACAACTATCACGGGAGAGGCCTGTGTTGAACTACATCAATCTGACAGGAATCTCAGAACAGCCTGATTTGAGAATTTAAAATGGGGATTCAAAAATATACATTTTTATCATTATGGGATAGATGTGTAAACACACTTCCAACACACACTTATGTTCAAACAGCTAGCAAAGTGACTGCTGCATGTGATGACCCCTTTAAGCGTACTGGGACCCGGTCAGTTGCAAATCGTCACAAAGTAGGGAAAACCCTACCAGGTCTCACGGCATAAACATACCTGGGTGCACTTTTTAGTGAAAGACAAAATACGCACCAAAAAGTACATGTCACTGCAGTTTCCAAAAGAAATGAACACTAAAAGCAGTAAAGCTTAAAACTGTCGGGTAGGTTTAGGGTTGAATTTGGTGTAGGGCATATTTCCAACACGATAGAGCATCCCCTTTTGCAACAGTATCCACGGATATTTAAATTTTGAACCAGCGCGATATACAAAACAAAAATGTGCCAGGGTATACGTATTGAACTTGTGTTTTGGCGTCACTCAGTGGATATTTCTCTTTAAAACTGGGGTGAAATGTGCAGTAAGGCACGCAAAAACATTGTTGCGCAAAAATTGTATATTTTATCACAGAGGCGACACCTCACCTTCATAGCACAATGTTTTCTGGTTCCACTGCAAAGTTGAGAAGCTCAATGGCAAACCGAGAGTTAATTTGACACATTCCTGTACGGCAGAGATTCAAGGAAAAGATGAGTCAGTCCTCCACATACACATCATGAACAGACAAATCTAATTACTGGCTGATTCTAGCGGCTTGAACAGATTACATTAGCCCTCCTCATATGAGCGTGAGCGGAGGGTAAGCGTGGGCCGGCCGACACTGGCCCCGCTATTAGATTACGCAGCACTGTGTGGCGGTACAGCACTCTGTCACCATCAGCCAGGAGAAGAGCTACTGGCAAATCATTTGAAGGTCATCAGAAGGCCTTAAGCCATCACAGCTGGGGTCCTGAAGGGTCAAAATGGTTATTTTGATCCCTCGGGCTCTTTCAGTTATTGAACGAGAGGCGCTTATGGTCGTACAGGATGTTTCATGTGAACTTCAGTCGCTAAAGAAGATCTACGCTG
This sequence comes from Puntigrus tetrazona, assembly GCF_018831695.1. Lineage (NCBI taxonomy): Eukaryota > Metazoa > Chordata > Actinopteri > Cypriniformes > Cyprinidae > Puntigrus > Puntigrus tetrazona. Next base: position 14,921,242 of record NC_056709.1, on the reverse strand, counting down.
TGGAATTATATGGAAGAGGCAGATGTGCTGATGGACATATACTGGAAAAACGAGATACTAAACACACTGCCAAACACAGCATTACCGGCACATGTGTGTCCTAATGGACCGAAGTGTGCGTTGATGACTTGGGGCGGATGGAAAAAACACTCTTTATATGACACACTGCTCTTTTTTTTAAAAACTGGAACTGTGTAAATGCATTTTCAGGAGCAGAGGTTCACTCAAAGTCTCTGCTGGGATCTTTTGGATGGAAAAATATACTGTCATAATTTAACTGTTGAGAAAGTTAAATCAAGGAATCCGGATCAGGGAGGAAATTAACAGCTGCTGTGTAATTTATAGCCACATATTCATAATTGAAAGACAAAATATATCTTTGAAAACCCGACTTGGTTCACCAAAGACTTAACGTCTTTTGCAACTTAAGCCAGTCCGACTTGGGTTTTTGTTCGCTGTGGTGGCAGGTATTGAAACTGGCGCAGTTTTTAACTTTTTCGCTCGTAATACTATTAAAAACCAAAAATTTTGATCATTCCAAAATATCTACAGTTTAGCCTGAAATCTCGTTGGGATGAGATTTATTGTTCAGCAAATTTTCACCGAGCACATTTTTATTTTTAAGATCATCATTTTTATTTATTGAGAACGGCACAATCTTTGCCTCAAGAGAACATCTGGCAAAGCAAATCTTATATGCAGTCATTTAAATAGAGGCATATGGACCTAAACACACAAACAGTGACAATCAACAAGCACCATTAAGTAAAAAAATGACACGACAGCAAATAACAAACAGCATAAATAAAGCATGCAATCAACAAAACAATCTTTCTATAACACTAGCCAATTCAGATATTGTATAAGGACTGTAAGTGCATTTGACTTAAGTGCGGTAATTGCTAAATTTAACATGCAAATTCAATTCAGAACTGAATAAATATTAATATAATATCCTAGCAAAATAATTGATGCAATTTTTTAATTTGTGTGTTTTTATGTGTATTCTAAATCATTTCTTAGTGTATGTGATTCCAAAAAACCTTTTATGTTGGAAAAATTTAATTCCCTTTTTCGAAAGTGCGGGCTGTTTGCATAAACACCAAAATAACGCTCCAAAAAAATTTAGCGAAGGTGTTTCCTAAAACCCTCGCGAAACACAGCGAGTGATCCAGGATCCGCCATTCTAAGCTACAAGGCCAAACTGAGCAGGCTTTTATCCAGCAAAATGGGACCATTAATGTAAATGGAGACCCATCAAGGTCTGTAACAGAAACCCAGAACAGAACTGCATCTTTCTGTGCTATCTGAGCAATAATAGCGTGAGATACAAATGTAGCATAATGGAAATAGCCGCTCCGCTCCGGGAGAGATCCATTTGGGACAGTCTATAAGAGATGCACTGCTGAGTTCTGACTGGCATAATCATACCATCAATAGAGCACTTGATAATACACATGTACGGACACAGATTAAGTCTATCAGTGGACTAAAGACCGCTGACAATGTTATTCAGCCCAGCGATTCCTGTTTTAATCTGTGCCCTGGATACATGCAAAGTATGGCGATTGCAAATGTGCACATGCCTGGCAACAAAAGGAAGCTCGTCAGGTCATGATGTTTTGGTGGAAAAAACACACAAATAAAGGAATAAAATAAAACTTTCTGAAAATGTACTCACACTCCAAGCCATCCAAGATGTAGCTGAGTTCGTTTCTTGATCAGAACAGATTTGGAGAAATGCATGACATCATTTCCTCACCAGTTGATCCTCCGAATGGGTGCCGTCAGAATTAGAGAGTCCAAACAGCTGATAAAAATCCAACCATAAAAATTCACACCACTTCAGTCCATAAATTAACATCTTGTAAAGTAAAAAGCCTTGCAAGAAACAGGGCGTTTAAGGCATTTTAACTTTAATACATCAATTCTGCTCAAAATAAAAGTCCATAATCCATAAAAGTTTGACACGCACACGCACATGCACTACACACATACACACCACACACACACACACACACACTACACACACACACACACATATATATACACATTCTTTTTTTTATTTTCCACTGTTTTCACTTGTAAACACCGCTTGATCTGTCCATATTAATCTTCTGATTTAGATGAGTCTTTTTCACCGAAAAAAAGTGGTATTACAGAAAAAGAAAACAGGGGAGGGACTTCCACTCTGACGGCACCCATTCACTGCAGGGGTTTCATTGGTTAAAAAGCTATTTAATGCTGAAAACAAAACTATTACCATTTAAAATCTACATAAGCAAAATGTTTTCCAAAAGACGTTTTGTAGGTTCAGTCCATGTGAACTGCCACTTCACAGTTCATTTTACTTCCATAGTGTGACATATTTCCAAGTGAAGGTTTGAATGTAAATTGGATCTCTTCTTATTTCACGTTGCTGCCGCTGACAACACGAATGAGGGTCATGAAACTTCAAAAAAGACACAGGGAATCTATTCTTCTAAAGGTTATTTTTAGATTTGAGAATAAGCAATAAAGAAAGAGGAAGAGGCTGACTGTAGGCATAAAACCTGATCAAATCTGAACCAATGAATAAAACCTGAACCTTGTAATGCCCTAGGACTACACAAAGATTCCTACACAACACAAGCAGCTTAGTATGACCAGAGACACTTCAAAGAGGAGGAGATGGACCTATAAGAACTTTCAAAAACAGAAAATAAAGAGTAACCTTCAATACGAAAATCACCATTCACGTTTATCTCTATGGACGTTTTTAAGCCTTTCACATGTAGGCAAACTGGCCTTTTAGTTTTCAAAATACTGTCACCCTTAAAATAGCAGAAGAAGAAGAAAGCAGCATTTCCGCCATCTACTGGACTGGCAGACGGACCACAGGAAAGCTTGGTCAGCATCACTGTACTACAAAAGTTCTTACTCATTACTTACTCTTAGTTTGTCTTCAACCACATTCAGACTTTCCGCTAATACTTTTTGCTTGGATACTTTATACATTACACTTTGGTTTTTAGATGAACTCATCCCAAGGGATCATTACACATTGGCCGGTTCTTTGGTCTGTTGGATCAAATTGTATCCTCACCAAAATTGAACCATTCCAGAGTTCAACTTGAAATTGAACCAAGACCATATCCTAAAGGGGTTTTGGTATGAATCCAAGACTGATTTGCATGTTCCTGTTAGCCTACACAAGCTAAACTACAGGAGAAAGCACGCCAGGTTTTTATACAAATATTAGATAGGTTTATAAATGCCCTGAATGGACATTCAAACCCAAATTAGTTTTCAGCATAATTTAAGCTAAATTTCACATTAGGATTCATTAAACTGATCAAAAGTGTTTATTATACAAAAGATTTCAACAAGTTTGTCTTATAAATAAACACTGGTACTTTGAACTTTCTATTAGTCAAAGAAGCATCCTAGTTTACACACACACACAGAATTTAAGCAGCAAAAACTCTTTTCAATATTGATAATAACGACAAATGTTTCTTGAGCAGCAAATCAGCATATTCGAATGATTTATGAAAGATCCTGTGAGTAATAATGCCCAAAATTCTGTTTTGTTTCAACTAGAATAAATTACACTTTAAACATATAAAAACAGAAAGTGTATTAAATTGTTATAATATTACCGTTTTTACTGTATTTATGATCAAATGCGACCTTCCTTCAGCCTTTTTTAGAATAAAAACATTCTTACAGACCACAAAGGACAGTGATCGAAACCATTTTTTGTTAATGTACTCATTTTAAGATTCCTGTCTTTCCCCATTCAAATATATTTGAGCTGTTCAGTTGAAAGAAAATAGCTGTTTAAAGGAGATACAGAGATGCTTGTAAATCGAACTTCATCTCAAGAGCTATTCTTTGCGCTTTGTTAAATAATACATTTTGTGTTATTATAGTCATTACTTGACGTGGCATATTTCATTAAACATATTTCATCGTTTATTTGGCCCTGCTCTTTATTAAAACGATTGTCCTCAGCTTGTCTGCTACCGCTGTGGCAATCCAAATGTAATGTTATTTGTCATGCCAATAAAGCTCAGTGAATTGAAACTGAAACCGAGAGAAAGGAACAAAGAGAAAGGGAGAGAAGAAAGAGAGCGAGGGAGAGAGCTGACCATGTTTTATTCATTGTAGCACCAAGTGAAATTTGGACTCCAGGTGCACCTATTTTAGTCGTCTCTAGACACCTCACTTCCCAGGGCTCTGAGTGTTTCCATTTGTTCAGCTTGAGCGGTTCAGTTCATCAGGACTTACACTCGTTTTTTTTCTCCCCCCGCGATTTCAAGATTCGCCTTTCACTGCCTGCAATAAATAGTTTTATACTTGGAAGTTGTAAACTTGCGTTTGAGTGTTTTTTGGCAGCTATCTGCGGTGTGGTCAGCCTTCACAGTTTAAACTACCCTCTAAAGAAGGCCGTATCATTTATCAGCATTTCACGCTGTAATTTATGAATTTCATCCGCTATTTTAAGCTGAGCGGCCATTTATACGAAGCAAGACGTTTTCGGTAGTTCTTCATTACGGTAAAAAAAACAAACCCCGCGAATATCATCTCCGGTTTGTTGTAATTGCCATTATAATTAGCCTTTTAACGTCTCTGACAGAGACCAGATCCGTCTATCCTGCAGTCCAGTCGTTCCAGGCCTCCAATTAGTATATGCAGTAGTACAGGAGCAATGAGACAGCATTCTGTCATATATCAGTATGAGGCTATTAGGTGACTCATTTAATAAGCACTTTTGTTAATTATGCTAATAGCCTAGAAATGCCCAGCAGGAATAATGGATAGATAAATGTTTAGTACCACCAGTTAATGGCATAATAGAGGACCCAAACAATTATACACATCATTTATAAAGGCAGCCGAACACCTGCAGATCGCCTTCTGAACTTTCGACGTGTGGAGTTTAAAGAAACAGTTCACCCAAAAGGAAAATTTACTGACCCATCCGATGTAAATGAGTTTGTTTCGCCATCAGAACAGATATGAGGAAATGTAGCAATATATCAGAAAATCTGGTTCGATGAAGAAACAAACTCATGTACATCTTGGATGGCAAATTTTAATTTTTGTGTTATTCCTTTAATTAATTCAGTAGCTGCATCAAAGTTTTGAGAAACATGTACAGATTGTGTTCTTAAGGTCAGTTATATCAGCCTATGAATCTAATCAGCCTTTGAGATCCTGATGGGGTTTTTTAATAGGCTGTAGGAATCTGACTGTAATCTTCATGAGGTATCTTGCCTGAATGTGAGGACTGGGTCACATGCTGTTCCTCCTGGTGCTCTGATGTCTGTGTGCCGTCTGTTCTTCTGCCCTCACTCGTCTGATAATGATTCACAAACACGCCTACAACCAAAACCCAAGATACAGTCATGTTTTTCAGCAGGAGAGCACATGAAAACAGGAATATATTTCCTTGACTGAAAAGACAGAGAGGAGAAAGAATACACAAAATGGACAAATATGTCAAAAATGTTACGGTGCGATGCTGTGGTGCAAAAAAACTATACCGATATATAGTTCTATAGCTATATCAGCCTCCCACCTCAGCTTGAAATGATTTTCTGATCAGTTATCAGGTGGTATTTTTATATGTAGATATGTATATTTTGGTTTCATCTTTTATTTTCTATGCGTCTTCTATATATAAATTCACTGTGCTAAATTCATTGCATTTTAGCTGGTTTCCGCGGCAACATTTCTTATTTTTATTTAACGATGTAAAATAATTAAAAATAACTAAAACTGGACTACAAAATAAATAAATCCGCATAGGGATATTCAAAACGCAACCAGAAAATGCATGTATTGCCTACTTTCCCTTCTGAAATGTATTATTGTGTGTGCTGGGTTCAGTTTATTCCTGAGAGAGAAAAAAGAGAGAGAGAGAGAGAGAGAGAGAGAGAGAGAGAGAGAGAGAGAGAGAGAGAGAGAGAGAGAGAGAGAGAGACAGAGAGAGAGAGAGAGAGAGAGAGAGAGAGAGAGAGAGAGAGAGAGAGAGAGAGAGAGAGAGAGAGAGAGAGAGAGAGAGAGAGAGAGAGAGAGAGAGAGAGACAGAGAGAGAGAGAGAGAGAGAGAGAGAGAGAGAGAGAGAGAGAGAGAGAGAGAGAGAGAGAGAGAGAGAGACAGAGAGAGAGAGAGAGAGAGAGAGAGAGAGAGAGAATCAATATTTTAAATGTGGTCTCAGACTTTTTAACCCAATATATGCAAAGAGGGGTATTGTGGTTGGAAAAAAAACAGTCCTGGGCTGCTTTTTACTCACCAGGGACAAAGAGGTAAAAGAAGGGTGATGACATCACCATTTTGGTGGCGCAGACGTTGAAGTGCTGTTAGGGAGGAGTCAAAACACAGCACGATTAGTCCCAGACGCAGAGCTCACCAAAGACCACCTGATTAGAACCAGCGGCCTGTTGGCTGGCACAATAAGAAATAATCAGAGCAGTCTAAGGAACCTAAAAGGGAACACATGAGCATATGTGGATCAGGATAAGTCCTGTAGACGGAGAGAGAGCCCTGAGGCACTGATCACTGGGCAGCTTCTGAGTATAAGTCACAACCGAACCTTTAATCAAAACATTAGAGGTTACACTTTACATTTTACATTACATTTTTTAACAAATTAGGTACATTTCATATGGATGAGTCCACTTCGAATGCTGACTACTACATAATATACGTATTTTGCACCAAAACAGCACTACTTGTCCCAAATGTCATTTAAAACACACACATGTGGATGGAGAGATGATTTCAAACAGTGATTGTGAATATCATCTGTGGTAATGCCCCATAAATTAGTTTATGTTTATTAAAAAATACCGCTGGTCACGTACAACTGCGGACGAATATCTTGCAGAACCCAAGCATCTGTTTCATGACCGGTCTGTGTGTGTGTGTTGGTGCGTGTGATGTTTTTGAGAGGGTGTAGGTGATGTGTTCATGATTTGTTTCTCTGATGCATGTGTTTGTGAAGCGTTGTTTCTGAGGGAGTGTGGTAAAGGCTGGGTTATGACACTGACCAGCCGTGAGCACTGAGTGCAGGTATGTGTACTCCAACAGGAGCCAGAACAGTCAACTGCCAGAAAGAAAAAGGAAAAAAATGAAGAAAGAGTTCCAGAATGAATCTGTTTTTGAAAGAATTGCGTGATCCAGTGATTCAACCGTCCATTCAGATGGACTCACTCCCTGAATCCCAGTGTGTACGGCCTATCATCCCCCCTCCCTAAATAGTATTCAAAACTACTAATATCAAATAGCATTTAAGATGGACAGTATGCGCATTGAGACGCAGGCCCTTGTTTCGTTTCTTATTAAATCAGCTGTTTTGAACGAATAGTTTGATTTCATTGATTTATTCAATTAGCCATTTATTAAAACAGGGACCATTTATTAATTCATAACTGATCTAAACCAGCCAAAAATACATTCAGCAAAATATTTTTATTTATCAATATTGCCAATAATTTCAGGTGGAAAAACTTACAAATTATAGTTATAATATATATATATATATATATATATATATATATATATATATATATATATATATATATATATATATATATATATATATATATATATATATATATATATATATATATATAACACTTATATTTGTTATATATTACATACATATACATACACACATACATATACATAAATCTTTTTTATTTTTTAAAGGTAAAATACTGTATTTCAATTTGAGAAATATATATGGTCTTGCTGTTCTGCCAGTAATTTACTTTTGCATCTAATTTGCTGTACAGACGTGCAAAAAAAAACTTAACAATAGCATAAACGTCTAATAAATGCAGGTTTTTGCATTAACCGTACGGTTATTAACACACAAATCTTGCAACTCTGCAGAACCGGACTTAGTCAGCTGAATCTGAATGGACTCTTGAACAAAGTAAAAAGAGCTTGCGGTTGAGACAGCACACTCACTACAAAAGACAGTTTCCCTGAATGAGTAGGTGGAGATTTACTTGAGATCCTCGCTGGTTACATCACAGCTTGTCTCTCGGGTGCCCGGTAAAACACTCTACGTGACAGAGATAGCTGGCTTGAGGTATCAGACACATTCATCAAGCCTAAGAAGACCGATGGGAGAGACGGCCTGCTCCTGGCCACAGCGGTAGCTGCCGTTGACAATTTTGTCACCTTCTGGAAGATGAATAGGTGAAAGGCTTTGAGGGATGAGGGGAGAAGAGACTGGGAACGTGTGAGTCCCAGTGGACGTCCTGACAGTCCGTAATCTGCTCTCCACTTGATCTGGCCGTCACCCTTCATCGTCTCAGATGGTGACTCCTGCCAAACTTTGTGTGAGAGCCTCGCCGTCTCTGTCTCTCTTTCCTTCCCCCGGCCCTCTTTTCTTTCATCAACACACAACTTTCAGAATGAAACGTAACATGATAAACTTTGAGAAAGATGTAACACTCCAACAAGAGGCTCATGCTGTGGTCAAGTCCTCCTGGGAAGTCATTTCAACACGATGTGTGTGTAAGTGATGTTAGACAAAATAAAATGAGCTCGCTGGGCAATTTCGTGGCTTTTTTTTCCCTCTCTTTTTTTATTTCCTATCAAAGAGGATTTTAGCACTAACAAGCTAATAGAACTAATGCTTCAATTAGCTCGTTAGCACTAATTGATTTACTGCAAAGTTCAGCTAGCGTCTGAAAATAAAGTTGTACTCATATTTCTCAATAAATTTCACAATAAATCTTGCGTCGGTAAAGGAGGTGTGTTTACATGGATGATTTTGCGAAATTTTCAGTCCTTTGTCTACTTAATATTAATTTGATAAAATACCATTTCATAGATACCACTCATAAATTAATCATATAACGTTTTTTTAACTAATAAAGGTGTATTTATTCTAATCCACTAACAGGATTCTAAAACTATTTCTTTTTATCAGCCAAACCTCTTTACAATTATTTATTTGAAACACCTTCTCAGATTTTCAAGCAATTTTACAATATTTCTTTCCATTCCGTTCTTTACTTGAATTATAAAATTATGAATTTGTTTTTTTTGTGCAAAAACATTCACAATTTCAGGGTTTTTATAATACAAAAAAATTATAATAAATAGAATTTTTGAATATTAAAATTTAAGCCATAAGACTTAAATTTAAATATATATATATATATATATATATATATATATATATATATATATATATATATATATATATATATATATATATATATATATATAAAAATTTTATTTATTTTTTTAAACCTAAAAATTTTACTATACTATAACTTATAAAATAAAAGTGTCATACTATAAATTTTCAAATAATAAACTATAACTTTTCTAATGTTGGATAATGGTCACAATGCATGCAGGTATTATTATTATTATTATTATTATTATTATTATAGTTATTATCACCATTATTTATTGCTATTATTTTACTTTATTATTTTTTATAGTACCAAAAGAGGGTGTTAACCATTATTTTGTAAATGTATTGCGTTTTAGATTTTTTAAATGTTTTTTCTGGCTTGAAAGCTGCCCAACTTAGATGTAAGATCTCAACAGGTAAACTTGAACGCTTGCTTGTGCTGCCACTAAGAATCATGGGAGCTGTAGTTTGGTCACGCAAGCCTCCTCTGCGTCAGTTCAACTAGGTAAGTGGTATTTTCAGTCAAGCTTCACCATCGTTCAGCAAAAACACTCAAAATGCATACAAACTGCATAAATCAACATTCACCACTAAATTCCCGCTTGGAAAGCTCATAAATGAAGATGACAGACATGAACAGGTGCTCAAAGAAAGCCGTCCATCACAAAAAAAACACAATAACCAGTTAGAGGTCACTCGAGGACCCATCAGGCATTAATTGGGTTGTACTTTATTGTGTTTTCGCAGGAAAAGACCCTTCCGTCCAATCAAAGTGTTGAAAAGGTCCTTCAGGGTTTGAGTGTGATGGGAATGGCAGAGGCTCTCCAGAGGTCTAAGCAGCATGATGAGCGGAAAAACGCTGTCCTTTCTGCCCACTGTACACCTCACAAGTGCAACCAATTAGAGTAATTGAAAACGGGAGACATGTCCAATTAATAGTTTGTTCAGAGGAAGCAGAAATGGTGTAGAGTGGTTTGAGGCAGGTCGAAAGCAGGAAGAAAATTGGCAATTATTTACGTCTCACATGCCAGCGCCATTATCTGGCCATTCACTCTCAACAGGGTTTCCTGTAAATAAAAAATGGAACGGGCAAAAAAGCGAGGGATGGCGGGTGGGCGGTGGAGGGCAAAACAGGACCGCTAAGAGAAAAAAGGTACTCGTGACTGGAGGCATTGAACCAGAACTTTGCATAATACCCCTTTAGGCAAAAGCAGCGAGCTGACAGGGGCATCTGAACTGCGGACATGCCTAACTAGCCAATGGAGCCATTAGGAAGGCCTGGTGCGGAGTTTTGCCTTCACGTGTCAAATCATGCATGCTCATATATAAAATTTTTTTATTTTTTTTTAAACCTAAAATTTTACTATACTGCATCATCATCTTTTTCTTCACCAGACAACACATCAAAACCTTTTTTATTATTTTTTATAGTACCAAAAGAGGGTGTTAACCATTATTTCTCTCAACGCCGCACACAGCAATTTATTATTGATTCTCTGATCAGTGTGATCGTTCATAAAACACTTGATCATCTGACAGTGTGCCATTCAGATTTGGATTTGCGGCACTTACCGCTTCCAGAATATGGCAGGAGATGTGCCATAAGTAGTTTGCGCGGTGGGGGGAGAGCGTCTCCACTACATTTGGCCATTTTTTAGCTGCGTGTTTTTGTGCGTATTATGGGGATAGAGGGAATTAGCATATAAACTATTCGTTCGCTTGGTGATTTCTGCTTTGGTGCAGTCAGCCAGAGCGTTTTGACCTTTAAAAAACCTTACAAAAGTCGATCTGAAAATGTCTAGAGTTAACTTTTTCGTTTGGGTGAGTTAATTCTTGCAGGCCCAATGCGTGCATAAACATGGCAACCATTAGCAAACGTTGATCTTTCGCTATTATACTCCAATTTTCGGACAACTGGGAGTCTGGACCCTGCTTTAATAATTGTTCAAACTGCAGCGTTGTGTGCACACGGTCCACTTAATGAAGACCCTAGGCACCGCGGTAAACAAGTAAAGGGCAGTTTGAGTCACAAGTATTGATGAGTGATCTAGAAAGTCGCAGTGTTTAGAATGCAGTTATTTGCGCCTCATGGGAATTCCATATAAAATAGGCACGGATTCAGATCTTAAATGCCATGTGACTCATATGAAGTCAGCGTAAAATGACGCCCTGACAGGCATCATGGTGATTGACTGATGGCACCACAACAACCACTCAAGCCTTTTATTATTTTAACAGTGAAAAACATGTCTAAAAAAAACAGTCACTAGCCAAACATCTAGTGTTAAACACAACCATTGCTATTTTGCTTTTTAACCTATTTTATTAATATAGATATTATAAAATCTGGCTTTGTTAGGATGAGCGTGTCAGCCAATGTCTTATAGTGATTCAACAGCAAAACATCTTTCTGCATAATCATTTAAATTGTTAGAATATTGCTCTGTGCATTTAATTGGTTGTTATATAAAGATGTTTTATTCATATGGAAATTATTAAATCTGTCTTTGTTTGGATGAGTTTGTCAGCATTTTTTTTTTTAGTGATTCAATTATGAAACATCTTTCAATATATATTTCACCACATCCATTTTTATAGCATCAAATAACTAACTAAAAGCTAAATTAATAACAAAATGACTCATTAATAACTCCATACCGGTTTTAGACTCTAATAGCGTAGAGTTAAAGAGTTTAACCATTTAATATTTCAGCATTCCTTCAAAAAAGTGTAGGCAAAAATGTATGCAATGTTGAATGAAAACATTTAATTGTTAAACTAGCAGTAGTGCCTGTTCAAAACTTTTCTCATGTAACACAGTAATGATTTTAAATGATCTTTTGGGGGCTAATATCTCAGCCGAAATTGATATGCGATTAATTTATCAACACATTTAATGCAATTCATTAGATTACAATTTTGAATCGCTTGACAGCCCTAGTATTATTATTTTAGATTACAATTTCTGTAAGAGAACTCTGTTCAGTGTCTGAAAGCATATTTATGTGTATGTTTCGGTTGAGCGGAGTGCATGTTCGAAAAGAGTCTCATGATAGTTTTACTTACTCTCTAGCTCGGCTTCCCAAGCGCACGCAAACATTTTCTGTCAGACTACCGAGTGCTAAGTGTTACCCATGATTGACCTTGATTTGACCTCAACGCCGCGGAGGTGGCAATTACTCAATACCTAATTCCGTGACAAATGTTTTAAAGATCTGGATTGAGATGAGATTTTGAGCGATCAGTTTGTTCTTATCTTCAGCAGCTAATGACATTCTGAAGATCATCATCATTTCCTCTGCAAAGCCTCGGTCTTCCCGAGAGGCAGCGTTAAATGAACCTCGCTCAGGCCAAATCAGCTTAACTTCCTCTCAGCGTGATAACGATACCGTCTCTTGCCCTCGGGACGATTCTCTCGGTGGGTGAGTGATGACAAACGCCCCCATTTCCATCACCCACCACATCAGTCCCAATCTTCCATATAAACGAGGGTAACTAGAACAACGACTTGCATATCTGCATAAAAATAACAGTTGACAAGGAAGCCATTTTCTTTGTTCGACTCCAGCGGTGGAGATGCTTTGAAAGCATAGCTTGTCAAGCTACAAGCTGTATGTAAAGGGATTCAAAACTAAACTGGTCTTTTGTAAAAGTAGTTCACCTAAGGTGGCCTACAGTACCTCGAGAACACAACATATAACGTCAGCTAACGCATAAACTACTTCAGAGGAAAATTTCATCTTGAACACTATTAATCTGAAACACTATGTCCTAAATACAGTTCTAAAATACTAAATCTAGAATACCACATTTTCGAAACAATGGTAGCATTTAGCTTAAAAATCTGTTCAACAACATAAAACGGCATGCATTTACAAGAATTAGTGAAGTGAATTCATTACATGAATTAATGCACAAATTCACTAGAATACCCTTGAAGTTTTCCCCATTTTGTAAGTTTGCCTTGTATTGTGAACACATTGTGATGTGTTACTGATTTATCAAGAAGAAGAGACCGCATAGAATATTGTATTTTTTTATTTGATAAGTATTTAGAAGATATACAGTGCACATAGTGTCATGTTCACTTTATTGAAAAGTAGAAAGAAAGAGCACCATCATATTTAAAAGTAGTTTATTGAGAAAAGACATTAAGTATGACGTATGTAGCGTTTAGTTAAAGCACAGCCAGAGATAAAATATGTATTTAAAATATGTATGTAAGAACTTTGAAGAATAGGAATGTTACCGTTCCCGACGCAGAGAAGAAGACATTTTAGAAAGATCTTCACAGAAGAGCAGAGCAGACTGATAAGATGGCTGTCTTTTTATAGTGAGCTTCTTGAGAAGGAGGTCTCCAGCTGTACGGGACTTTCCCAAAAAGCGAACTGATTCAGAACTGAACTTTCCAAATATAGACTTAAAAATAACTGTTTTGAGTCACTAAAATGAATCAGACCTTCCAACACTAAATATGAGAAAGAGCCACAAGCAAAACCAATGTGACGTTTCAACAGCAGTGAAAAGTAGGTATAAAGTAGAAAAGCAGGCACTATCATGCTACTGAACAAAAATGTGGTTACTAGTGTCACTGCTTGTAGTCAGCTACTGCCAGCTCACTTCTGTTCTACTCTTCTTCTTTATTTCCATCTCTCACCTTCTCTCTCGCTCTCTCTGATTGATGGGATGTGAGCTGTGGTATGAGTTCGGACAAGCTTAAAGATGTCAGCACCAGCAACATTTTGGAAAAGCCATGAACACCTTCTCACCGCCTCTTCTGACAGCGTCAGCGAGAAGACAGACTGATGAGGAATGAGACCAGGAAGATGGATGCATGGGCAAGGAGAGCAGAACGATGGATGAATCGGAAAGGTACGAGGAAAGATGGATAGATGTCTCAACTGTCAAACACGTTACCAGTCATGTGTGAGGGGCATCAGTCTTAACTGAGTCCAAAACTCTAAATTAAATCAATGGCAGCAGAGCGTGAAGTATCAATGCCTAATCATTCAAAACTGCTTTGTTTTTTTTGACAGTAAGATCGAGTTAAAGGGATAGTTCATTCAAAAATGACAAATCTGGTGTAATTTACACAACCTCCAGACCTTTTTCTGTTGAACACAAAAGATATTTTGAAGAATGCAGTTGTTTGTCCCTATTGACTTCCATAGTATGAAATATACACACACACACACATTATATATATTATTATTAATAACAAGTCAGTGGGAACCAGAAACTATTTGGCTTTTTCTCAGAAAGGTCTGCATCCAATGTGATTAGTTTTATTAATATAGAAAAACTTTCATTTTTATTTTTCTATGTTAATTTCAGCTTAAGTTTTAGTGCTTTTGACATTTTAAATGATAATACAGCTTTTATACAATTGTACTAATTTAAGTACTCAACTTGAAGGTAACATTCCTCTCTTTTTTAAAATTCATGTTTTTCATCTAACATTCATATTCTATGATCTTTTTTGTATCAATTTTTTATTTTAACATTCAAACATTCCTCTTCAAATTTGTCCACATTTATTTTGTAATGGAATCTTTAGAAAAATAAAGTTACTAAAAAAAATATTAATACAGCAACCAAATGTATCAAAATATTCATTCTTCTGTGGAATCATTTCCTGACATCTCCATCCATAATGTTTATTAAAAGGTCTAAAATAATGTTTAAAAGGACAGTGAACTCTAGATCCAGTGAATCCTCTAGTATATCAAGGGTGGGAGGTCAATAAATATCAATACTTTGAATACTCTGCATACATATTTCTTATGCGCTCTCTGACTGCTTTTACCCAAAAATGATATGGAGATGACTCCTTGAAGAATCCTACAAACACTTTCCATGTGCGCTTCACGCATGACTGGCCCACCTCTCGAGTGTTCATCTGTCCCACAAGCCTCACAGTTCAACCTCTAGTCCTCATTTTCCGTGGGCTGGTCCTGCTTAGGTCTGGGTCGTGAGGCCAGCCCTCGCCCAGACCTCGAGGAAAGAGCGACAGTACAGTCGAAGGCAAATTCCAATAGTTTGCAGCAG
This sequence comes from Puntigrus tetrazona, assembly GCF_018831695.1. Taxonomy (NCBI): domain Eukaryota; kingdom Metazoa; phylum Chordata; class Actinopteri; order Cypriniformes; family Cyprinidae; genus Puntigrus; species Puntigrus tetrazona. Next base: position 14,906,040 of record NC_056709.1, on the reverse strand, counting down.
GGGCTTTGTATCCCCACTGAGAGTGTTGATGGCTCCGGAGCACAGTGAGGACAGGGGTGGGTATCGTTCATTGAAAACATACGGAGAGCCAACAGGAGAACAGAGCCCGATAAACACCCTATCTGTGCACAAATCAATTAGAAGAGGGCGTCTAGATGTCGGCGCTGGAGTGCGTTCAAACACACACGCCCCACAAAAGCATTACAAGGAAAAATAGACGCATCTCTATCGCTTTATTACATTTTCAAAACGCAGGTGGCAACAGTAGGCATAGCGCATGGCCTCCACCGGCTTATATGAATAACTTAGAGACCACCGACGGCTGCTCCTGATAGCTGGAAAACTCATGATGGCTTTTGAGTGAGAACTCCAGGGCGGGAAGCGATCGCCGCATGCATCTTTGAACTGTTGTCTAACTGCTGGTGGCAGCACAGAGCTGCTGCAGGGCCGACGGCGAGCGGGGCAGAATTGCCTCAGCCTGGTGCCGCCATCAGATGCAGAGGAAGATGGAGATGTGCAGTTAAGAGCCTCGTTTAGGGAGGAACGCAGATGCTCCACCTGCCTCCCATTGTGAATATGTGTGTGCGTGATGTTTGAGAGACACAGAAGCGGAGTGGATTTACACTTTAGGAAGCCACAAGTGATTTTGCACTTTAGGTTGCGACTAAAAGTAGTGGTGTTACTAAGTAAACTGCATTTTGTCCGTTTTTCTAGCAACTTTTGAGTAAAGTAGCAGTTAATATGCCAAATGCTATAGTAATGTCTCAGGCTTTGTTGATGTCAGCAGGCAATGTCTGAGCCTACAGAGGATAGTCAGTCAGATAGAAGGATGCATGATCAGACTAAACTGTCTTGGGCGACATTTTACTAAAGCGTAGACCACAAGTATATCATAGAAACCATTGTTACCAGTGGTCTCTAATGAGAATACACTACAATAATTTTTACATCTGAACAGTTACCGATTCTGTAAATAGTGACAAAGGAAGCATGGGCATCATAATTAAAAGTTGGCATAATAATCAAGGAACGTACCATCGCCGCAGCAGGCACCTGAAAACAACCAGACCCTCATTTTCCGTCAGGTTTAGCTACGCAATGTAGCTACAGAGGAGTCAAGTTTTAAATAGGAAAAATAATGAAACTCATTTTTAAACGAGATGCTTCTGATCTAATCAGACTCAATGATCTATGCTAAGCTATGCTAAAAGTGTTTCCAGACCACAAGATCGGCTGAATGGATTAAAAAAAAATGGTAAAACGCAGCAATGTTTTTTTAAGTGGAGTGTTCCTTTAACTTATTTGACGTAATCAGCCTTGTTTACGTCCGGAGGAAGGCACGTGCATGAATGTAATCTGTGGTTGTTTACGCCTAAGGGAAAGCATACGTATGTGTTGTGACACTCTCTAAAATGGCGGAAGACATAACTCAGGGGAGAAAAATTTTATTTTTGTGTTTTTTGTCCTTGTATACTCCTAGCATCAACATCAGTTGAGCCACTGATGTCAACATGGACTGCTTTACCTGTGTTTTTACTAGGATCTGGATTTCAGTTGAGTTGCCGTCTGCGAAGGGTCAGATTTCTTCAAAAATATCTTAGTTTAGGGTTTGGAACGACGTGAGGGTGAGTAATTAATGACGGAATTTTCATTTTGCGGTGAACTAACCCTTTAAGTCTCACTTGGTTGACCAGATTAGACCGAGCTAAATCTAATCTAAAGTTGATAAACAGACAAAAGAAGACAACAAGTGCTTCCACTCTCAGCCGACTGATAATGAGCAACTACCTGAGTAGACTGGCACCGTCATTAGGAGCCTGCCGGGGGAGCTGCCTCTGGTCGTCTAATTACACACACAGGATTGTGGTGTCACTCCTAAACTCCGCTGTCATCGGACACAGATGGGGTTTGATACCTTTAATTAGTGCGCGCTGCTCCCTACACAGCTCTCGGGTGCTAATCAGAGACAACAGCGTGCAGTACATCAACATATGACCCCACTGCGGTCACACTGCGCCCCCGCCGGGCCTCGTATGGCAGTGGAGACGCAGGGGAATAATCTATTAAATACTCGACAGGAAATCGAAAGAGATGAGAGGAGAGATGATGGCTTGAACTGTGACCAGAAGAGCATGAAGGGAAAATGAAGGCCCACAGCTCTCTCTCTCTAGAATGAAGAGATTAGAGATCTTAAAAAGCAGTAGGAGATGTGTGAGATGTTGGAGTCGGTGAGTAGCACGAGGCATCACTCACAAGTGTGTGTGTGTGTGTGTGTGTGTGTGTGTGTGAGAGAGAGAGAGTACATACTGCGCAAGTGTGAGGGCACACAGACGAAAGGCCACACTGCAGGTGTGACCAGGAGAAATACTCAACATTTCTTTGGCACCGCTGTGCGTGTTGAAATGAGGAATAAGGCAGTGTGTGTTTAATAATGAGAGGATATTAAAAAGATGGCTCATCCCAAAATGAAAATTCTGTCATTTATGCACCTTCATGTTGTTCAAAACATGTTTTTTTTCCCTTTACGGAACATAAAGAGTCACTTTTAGTGACTCAAGTTGTCTGTTCAATAAAAGTTGTGTTCAGAAAACACACACACATATTACAGGATTTTTTTCTCTCTCTCTCTCTCTCTTTTTTTATATCTTCTTTTGTGTTCCACGAAAAATAAAAAATAAGTCATACAGGCTTGGAACAACATGAGGGTGCAAATGATGATAGAATGTTCATAGAAACTATGGCAACTAACAAAAGATTATTAACGCTCTTAATTCAATTGAGCTTCTTAATACAAAGAGACTAAGAGTGACATGAAAATAAGAAACAAACAGAGGCTTGACTGAGGTTTGTGTCTTTTTGTCTTTGATTATGGCATTTCAGATTAATCCAAAATATAATTGCATTTGGTGATTAGAGGTTTTCAGTCATCAGATTTTCTCATTTTAAAAAGCATGGCATGCAGTCCTGGAGTATTAAGTCTGAAAACTCAGAAATAAGTTCATCTTGAAGATTTCTGAATGGGTTTTAGCTTAGATGCTTACAATAAGGTCAGGGGTTAACACAAGTTCAAGATATTTTCATGTTAGATTTTGCTGTGACCAGCAAAAGTTTATGATTATTACATGGTTTCACAAGTGAAGAAGTAAAATGCTAAATGTAGGCTATGTACACCATGTCCAGAAATTTAAATTATTGTATTAATTACTCGAGCTCATGTCGTTTTAACCCCCTTAGACCTGTGTCCATCTTTGGAGCACAAATGAAGATTTTTTTTTCTGACTGCATGGTTCAAATGTAATTTCATGAAGCTATATGAATACTTTGTGCGCACAAATTTCTTCCCTTTTGTGTCAGTCGCACGTTTACAAGAGAACAAAAAGTATTCTAGTAGCTTCGTAGCTATTTTATCGTTGTCCTTACCACCCGTCTGCCTCTTGAATATGTCAATTTATTGCAATGCTGTCTATGCAAGGTCAGAAAGCTCTCAGATTTCATAAAAAAAAATTATATTTTTGTTGCAAAGATGAACAGGTTTGGAACGACGTTATCTTTTTTGCATGAACTAAGCTTTAAGATTCCCAAAACTCTTATCAGTCTTAATTAAAACATTTCCCAGAAAGTTAAATTAGGTTGTAGTATGTATGTAGTATGTTTTAGTAGTAAAAGTATGATTATATGATTATTGTGAAAGCGGTCTAGTTAGTAGATAATAAAATATTTTGATCTTGTCTTCACCACAGACCTTATTTCATTTAACCGAAAACCCATTAAAATAAAAAAAACACTACATTAAAGTATTGTTTGTTTATGTTTTGCCAGTTGTCTGGGATTTGGACACTGACACCTAGTGACATGGATGTAGCTAAAACATTTTAAAGTGCACCTATTATGGATATCTGAAAATTAGATTTCATGCGATGTGCAACTCTAAGTTAATAAAAAAAACATCCTGCAAAGTTTTAAATCTGAAAGTGCATTGTGCATGAAGTTACCGTCTCTCAAAAGAAAGAGTCGACTCAGAGGCATTAAAATCAAGTTGTTTTTTTTTAAACAAATTCCAAGCCATTTCATGTTGATGTCAACATGCATACTGCCCTCACACTTTTTACACTTTTCGCATTGGTCTGAAAGAAAATGCAAATTCATTCTTTGCCACTAGGTGCCACAATAGTGTTTTTTCCAGTAACGCCGTACACAAAGTAGCATTGCACTCTTTGTAAGGCATTACAGGCATGATGCAGTGAAATCACCGGAGATCAGAGTCATGTAAAAGAGGGTTTGGAAAAATTGATCGTTTGCGAGCCGTTGAGCAAACAAGATGACAACAAAAGTGTTTTTTTTACATTGCATGCATGGTAACCTGTTGTTGGCCATTATAGATGCACTTTAAACCAATTTTCAAAATTACGCATTTAAAAAAAAAAAGACAAAAACGTTTAATGATTGGAGAAATGACCGTTAGAGATCCTGTCCTGTGACACTCTCACAAACTCCCCAGCAACGCTTAAATTGGCCTCTCAAAGTTGCCTCACCTCTTTGAACATAAAAGTTTACGTTTTTATTGTAAACTCTGCATAAAAAGTGCAGCGAGCAATAATCTCTCAGCAAATAAGACTCAGTGGCCTATTTATACCTGTTATGACTCTGAAAAGATCTGCAAAAAAAACGGCGGCAGATTTTCACACTGCCTTCTCCGAGCCCAAATGACTTTTTCATGAGCCTAATAGGAAATTATGGGTTATTATATTCTGCCGCTTGACACCCTGATTATAAAACAGCGCAACACAAAGAACTGCAGGAGAGTGGGAGAGGAAAAAATGAGCCGGGGAAGAATGTACCACTTTATTTTTGAAAAGAATCACATTCTCTAATTCATTACTCTCCCAAGAAGCAATATACACCTCATTACACTAAAATGAACGGAAAAAATAATTTTCCCGCCTTACATTTGCTCATGACTGCGACCTAATCCTCAGGGCCTCGGGGTAACCTACTCTACTCCCCCAACATCCACCCCCCGAAAAATCTCATCAGCCCTCATTTGCCTCTAATTCAGCTATCTGTTCAACTTTAACCATCCATCTGCCCCTCTCAGCCGACAGTAGAGGAGGCTATAGCGAAATGTATACCGTGTTTTACGAGATTTACAGCAACTACATTCATCACCAAGGAACAAGTCCCGAGAGTTTCTTGAGTGTTCAGCCGTTAAGATAAAGACAATTCTACTCCGGCCAGCTCTTAAGAGCCTCGGTGCTCTCTTTTTAAAACATCGAAAAAGTGCCTTTTCCCCATAAAGCACAGAGTAACAACAGTCTCTGAATTCCTGCAGGTCTCGTTGGAACAAATCATTACATTAACACGTTAAAGCACAAGATATATGGCCATGTTGCTCCAAAAGAAGACTTTTTGGAGCGGTTTCTTGGCACGATTGCGAAATTCTCCACATTCAACTCCTCACAACGGTCCAGCGAGAGATGACAAACTCATTGGGTCTCTGATGACTGATGGAGCACTTCTTTTAATATAGCGTGTTTTTGTTCTTCAGTTACCGAGGCTTTTGGATTTTAAAGTTGTGTTTTAGGATTCTTCTGGCACTGTTCTCAACCTCAAAGAAAGGATGTGGGAGATAAGTCGATTCTGTCAAAGCAATCTGTCGCAAACAGAATGAATAATATTTGTCTTTTTATTTTCAAAACCTTTTTTTTTTATTATTTCAGCCAATTAAATAGATTTTTATGGGCATTTGATAAGCACGGCTTTTATTTTTTGCTTTAATTATGACTTTTTTAATTACTATTTTGGTTAATAAAGTTGAATCCGGTTGTGGGGGGGGGCACAAATACTGCTTTGAAATACTGTTCAGCTGGAATCTCAAACTAGGTTGTCGTCTTTTTCAGCTTGTCTGGATTAGTTATTGCAAAAATCATAAATTCTAGGGTAATACCCAAAATGAATTAAACCACCTTATTACAAAATGGATATTTAACTGCAGACATGGTACTTTAATGTCTCTATCTATAACTATCAGTTATGTCTTTATAAAGAGACTGCTCACTTTGCAGCCATATTTGTAAAACCTCCGGACTTCTATTTCAGGCATCTATTCCTGTCTATGGGGAAATCCTGAAAAACTGCTTGAAATTCACATTTCTTTTTAAATTCAGTTCAAATTCACAAGTCAGCAATAAAATCTGACATGAACTGTATGTGTGTGTGTGTGTTTGTTATATATATATATATATACACACATTCTGCTATATTGCACACTGCTATTTCTCTAAGAATAACTCATCTTAAGACAAAAAAGGTCCCTAAACATTGCAGTATTAATTTATGGTTATGGAACATTCATTTTATGATACATAAAACCTTAGACAGTTGACTTAAATTTCTGGCGTCCTAATGAAAATACTATGCGTGAAATGTTAGACACTTTATGCACAGCAGCATTTTTTTTATGTCCCAGATTACCCTCCATGTACTACTCAACCAATTTAAAAAGTACGTATTAAATCTACCATGCTGTTGCTATAATGTGATGTGACATAAGAACATGGCATCTCTTCCTATCCCGAGGCATCATGGGATATTAAAACGCCCATTGAATGCACACTTTAAAAGTTCATCATCTGTGAAATCTTCGCTTACTTTTGCATTCAGACATACTGCTTTGTGACATACATTTTTTGTTTGTTTGTTTTTTTTACATACTAAATAGTAGGGAAGTATGCGATTTACAAAGTTATAGTAGCTTATCTATAGTAAGTATCAATATAATATAATAAAAAATGATCTTATTAATGAATAATATAAAACAAAAAGACAAAAGGTAGCAAAATTTAGAGTGTTTCCCACTTATCCTGCATCACCTTTGTGGGTATGATACCAAACACTTGACAGCTTTCGTTCCAGCATCCATGAGAAACAGCAGCAGTTCAATAGAGCCACCGAATAAAAGCAAATCTTCCATCACCTGCTTGAACTGCACTGTTGAGTGTAGTTCAGCTTTCTCTGAAGTGTCCGTCAACCTTATATCGAACATGGTCCAATGGACGTGCGCGTCGTGCGTTTGAGGGGTGTTTAGTGAAGGATTATGCAAATGAAATTTGGGAGAGGGAAAAAAAAATCCTGTCCAAAAATGACTCGGGCGTAACGCTTGCTCAGGCGGGGTGCTTGACTAGCGTGTGTGACCGAGCCGCCAATGCCCACGCTTTCCCACAATCCAGCTTTGTTCACTGGGACGTCACCGCGAGGGTCTGCGGAGAGGAGCAAGAGCAAGAAAAAAAAAAAGAAGAGAAGGAACAAAGAGCGGTAGATAACTATGGAAAGATACTGGTCCATCTTTCCATCTCATTTCTATCAGATTTACTACCGCATAAAATACACCCTTTGGGAAAACAGAGCTCAATCGCTCGACTCGAACCTGTACGACAGAGAACATTGTCATGATTTCCTTTCCATTAACTTTCTAAAGTTTCTGGTGAAGCTACAATCCAACAATCACGGGCAATTATTAAAGGTCAGCTGCTCGAATTAACTAACTGCTCAGAAGGGAAAATGAGTATAGTTCCCCACGGCCCAGAACGTGGTCTGATTACATTCAGAGTAGCATACTTAACATGCTATCCGTTTCATTTCCATTCGTACTGTAATCATTTCGACTATTTGTAATATGCAGCATTAGATGCATACAAGCCATCTGGATTGGGTTGCACATATATACATATACACACATATACATATATATATATACACACACACACACACACACACACACACATACATACATACATACATATAACATTTATCAAAATGTGCAGCATACATACATACAGAGTACTGTGTATCCCACAATGCAATGCTATGAGACTGAAGGAAATGCAGTTGTGAGTTGTATTCTCTTTTGACTCGATTTATAAAATACAATGCAACATAATTTAGCCTTATTTTTAAGATGATGACGGACACACACACGCAACGTGATTTTTAACAAAATCGCTATTACTTATACATTTTTACTGAGGAATACTGCTTACTTTTAATAGAGAATAATAAGAAGCTACTATCAACGTTTATTATCTAACAAATAGTCTTATTTTCATCTTCATTGGATCCTTTTAATGAATTATACCTTCTTGGAAGTTTCTTTGTAATAAATATTTAGTTTTATACAGTATATCTGAAATATTTATAAAAATATATGTAATTAAAATATTGCAAATTAAATGTAAAATGTGTCGGTGTGTGTATATATCACAATATTTCTAGATGAGATTATACCCAATCAGTTTCTCTTGCTTCTTGTATATTCTCAAAACAAAAATGATGATTAGATCATTTTAAATCATCATAAATTTTGGGAAATTGGGCTGAAAGAAAATATTTTTTCCTTACAGGGAGCTTTTGCATCAGTTTTTGTCATGCAGTAAAGCATGTAAGATCGAAACTGTCCTTTGTGAAACTGTAGGTATGTTTATTACAGGTTTAAGCAGATGCTGTCCCAAGAGCTGAGAAAGGACGCAAAATAGCAGGAAGAAAGTTTGCCTGGGCGCCTTTGAACTCCCCGGGTCAGGGAAATCACCACGAACGCACCAGACTCACCAGCAGAAACATCCTCAGCATCTCTCTGACCCACGGGTGAGACTGACGGACGCCGATGAGCTCTTTAACTGATGCCAGTCAGCAGAAGAACACAATGCAGAAGCTACAGCTTTAGCTGAAAATTGCCTGGAACTTCCAGGAGGAATATTTTATGCTTGCTGTGCAGACAATGGACAAATGGCCGAGGAAAGCCAGAGCGACTCAGTGGGGAACCAGGAAAATCTCCACACCAGCCTCCGGATTTCAGACAAAGAGGCACAAAAGGTAATTTTTTATCTGCCGAGCAGCATCTAAAAGGTATCAAGCGGGAGCTGCTTTTCACGGCTGAGAGCGCAGATGGAGTGCTGAATCAAGCTGGGATGATCATCAACAACACACCACTGCTCTTCTGCCTTTCAAACAGTCCGAGCGTAGCTTTTCACTAAGTTGGATTTTCTTTCTCTTTTTTCTTTTTTTTTTTTTTTTTTTGGACTGAATTAATCTCTCTTCTAGCACGCTTCTTAAAATGGGATCCCGCACAAAGCTTAGCCTTCGCATTTCTAGTTTTTCTTCCTTTTTTTTTATGCATTTTTCCAAATTCCTGCTGCGGCGATCAATAGCGTTTGTCATTTGTTCTCCTTGTTGGCTTGTCTTGCCACATTTTCAGGAGGTCGGTAAATTGGTCCTGACTAGAGTCAACCGGAATCATCAAAAGCAAATCCCATCAGAGGACAATTTATTGTTCTCCAGCTAGAAAACTCTTTTGCCGCTTAATATTGAAAAACATTTCAAGACAGGCCAACGAAGCATGAATGTTACGAATGAAATACACTTAACCTCCCCAAAAAACACTTGATGAGCACAATTTTCTATCCACGCGTTGACTTTTTTTTTTGCTTTCTTAAAAAAAGGAAGCCTAGACAAAATATATCAAATGGCTAATGTCTTTAAAATAAAGCTTACTTGTGGCTTTAGGAGGCGGGACATTCTCGTTCAGGGATCATCTGATTGGTCAAAAACTGTGTAACGCTGGAAGAGTCATCGGTACGTTTTGCTTTGTATCTCCAAAGGGACGACAGTACGTTTTAAAGGTGATAATGACAGGTAGCGGCTGAAAAAAATTAGTTTTCCCGCCCCTTCCTCAGACTCGATGCGGGTTGCCAGATTGAAGATGCACAGCACGAACAAAGCGCCACTGACAACGCAAGGTGACAAACCTTATACCCTAAACTAATGAGTTAATTTATCTGCTTTTTAAAATACCTGTGGCCATAGAACTTTTTGGATGGATACTAAGGATAGGTTGGGTAGAATTAATCTTTAACCCAGTTCGTTTGCTCACTTCCATGCCTGCGGTAACGCTTTCGAACTGGCAACCCGGGCTGTCTAAACTATTACTTGGTAAACTGTGAGCGCGCGGAATCACAGCAGACCAAAACAAAAACAGCTATTCCAATACAGAAATCACATTTTCAAAGCGAATTAGCTGGTTTTAGCGCCGTTTTTCAAGTAACTTTCCTGAATGTCTGCGAATTATGGCGTTTTTAGGCATTTTGGTAGAATCAAAAAACTTTTAAACGCTTGTCTGATAAAATTGGATTTCGCCTATTTTTTATTACTCTATTGAAAGCTAAACGATAACTTTAAACATTTTATTATGTTATGAAAAATGCTTTTTTATTTTTATTTGTTGCACAGGTATGGTAATAGTACATAATACATTCACCATATTCATGCACTGGGCTATATAAAGAACACAAAGCTAGGCTACTTCAAAACCATTCTCATTATATTTAGCAAACGCCAATTATTTTGTGACATGGATATGTTATAATAATATGTTACCCTTGCTTTTGTTTTTTGTCATTTTCATTCATCTCTCGCAGCCTTCATCTTTCAACTCCACAGAACTGTAACCAGTTTCCATTCAAACTCAGAATTTAATCGAGTTTCTGAAATATATGGTGTAAGACTGTTGCTCATTAAGCAGCGATGAAGTGAGCAGAAAATGACAAAACCCATCATGGTGTTAATGTAATATAATGATTATGTCTGTTTTGACCTCTTTTGACCCTGAACTTGTAAAGCGCTATTTCTGCGCCGATGTGGCTGAATTTGGAGAATATGAACCTTTCTGTTGTTCCAGCATAATGATGTTTATAAACTTAATTCTCCATGTTATTTAGCCGTTTTAATGGTTCATAAGGCAGGAAGGAGGCCAAGCTCAACTGGGCAACTGCTGACATTGTGTGTGTGTGTGTGTGTGTGTGTGTGTGTGTATGCAGCTCTGCTATTAGACAGACAGATGGCGCCATCTAGTGACTAAAAATCACATGAAAGAAAACAAAATGATTCAAAACAACACAATTAGAATGAAAAGTACAGAATGAAAGCCACTATATTGTTAGTATAAAGAGTAGGAAGCCCCTTCACAAGAGAAAGAAATGTTATGTTTATGCCCAATTTTTAATTACACTAAAGACTAGAACATTAATTATAATAATGCAACATTAGCGTTCTGGCAGCAAAAAAGAGATATAAATATTAAGCGCAGCATAGATTATATTTTGAGTAAATTATCACTCAACAGAGACGATTCCCCTTAACGATAACTTAACTATGCAATTATTTACAAAATATTTAGTATAAAAATTACAATCATCTTTGATGAAACTACTTGTCATGATTAAAAAAAATAACATGCTGGTTAAATATGTTTTGAAGCTGGGATGTTGGTTTAAGCTGCAGACCAGCGAAGGATCCAGCTTCAAAACATACCTAATAAGAATATGCCGTTTTTGTTCGATTTGAGCGAAAAGGAGATTACTTTTTTATGTAAAAGACTCAAGAAAACAACAAGGGTGAAAATAGAGAAGAGAATTTAATTACAAAAGATCCCAAATCACATTCAATCAAACGGAATTACAAAAAGGGAATGAATGAAAGGCACACTTCAGGAATCATTGAAATTATGTACATTAAATATCGATACAGTGACACTTCATGCATTGCTGTCAAAAATCAGTGAGTGTACTTGAAAAAAATACCATGTTATCGACGCGCACACACACACACACACACACACACACACACACACCTTAAATGTTGGAAATGTAAGAATGCTGATATTGGATCCATATACCTCAAGATGGCTTCCTCTTGGCTTCCCAGCATATTACACCACTTCCATTACACAATGCAGTATTGCACCCATCGCGTCTCACAAAACCTCAGAGATCATGCCGAGTAACACTAAACACAGAAGCACATCTGCATGTGGAACCAGCACTGCGTGGCAATGTTTAGTCTCTAAAAATTAATTCCTTTTATTTACGCAAACAATCTTGAAACGGTGCAATGATGAGCAGTCAGGAGTGTCACCACGTCGGAAAATATCACACGTTGCTGTTGTAGTTTTTAAACCCTAAAAATCAAAGTGCATCTCTTACATACGCTGGTATTTGGCAGAATCATGCGCGCGGCCTCGATGAATTTATCAGATCACATCTGAAATCAACACCCAGAACAGTCCCCGTACAGTAAGGAAAGAAAGACGAAAAAAAGAAGAATGCATTTTTAAAAAAAAACCTCTCTCTTAATTCGACAGTCCACCTAAAAAACCCAACGAATTTAGATAGTCCAAACAATATAATAGACATAGAAATCAGCAAACAGCTTTCAGGCCTTTTAAAGTGTCGGTGGACTGGAGACGAGGGAAAAAATTGTTTACAGTATTAATTTTTTAACGTGTCAACTGGGACAAGAGTTTTAAACCTCTAAAAATGATGCATAAGTAACTTTGGCACAAAACACAGTTTTGACTTCCTGCCACAACAAAAACATTTATGACCTTCCAAGAAACGTCCAAGAAGATCTATTTGGTCATATCCGTCCAAAATATACCTAAACCTACACATTCCACTTAATCTTGGTAAAAGGCATCCAAGCACAGCGACTAGATCCTCGCGGTTGTAGAAAACGACAACAATCATTCAACAACCATTTTGGTGGAAATAATGGGATTGTCATCATCGTATTACATTTCTGACGGTATCAAACACCCCCAGAGATTCATCTGTTGAAAGAAAATAAAAACAGGTCAGACATAATATCTGTCTAAGCATGGATTTTCAACATCGCGGTCCAAAGTCTGAAGCTGAGCAGAGACCAGGTGTAATTTATGTCAATATTTGAAGAGATAATCTAGTGTTTGATGACCTTCTCAAAGATTTGGCTTCATAGACGGTGGTATCGTCCTCGTCGCTTTCCAGGTGGGCCATTTCCATCGTGTCGTCGTAGTTTGACAGGAGCCCATATTTCTTCCTTTGAATACCCGTTTTCTTTAGACTGGGACGAATCAGAGACAACACTTCAAGAAACAAACTAAAAACTATTAATTATACATTCATAAGCAAATTATGACTTCAAGGTCAGCCCCCCCATAGTAGGCCGCACATTGTTTTTGTTGTTAGGGTGACCGTTTTCCCTGAAATATTTTGGTTTTTGTAAATTGTCTAAAATATCCATGATTTGTTTTCTTATTGTTCCCGTACTTGAAAGTAATGACTGGACAAGTAGCCTGATCGATAGTGCGCGGTCATTGCCTACTTCTGACCAATCCTGGCGTGCGAGAAGGCAGGGTCGATATTAAACAGTCGAAGCAATAAAAAAATAAGCATACATGTGACGTGTGAGCACCATGAAGACTACGTAAATGGGAAAATACAAACAAAACCGGGAAAAGTAACGCAAAAAGAGAACATATGGTCACCCTGGTAATGGTCAACTGCTGGTCACGTGACGTTCACCGGCGCCCATGCCGTACAATAAAACGTTTGGTAACTCTAGAATCAGGTTAAGTACGAAGGTACGAAAAACAACAACAACAACAAATTCACAAACGTGTACTGATCATTAAAAATAAAATAAATGCACAAATGACTGTTTAAAAAGTCCAAAGCGCAGCGAATTATAACTTATCTTGTCCCACTACTACTAAAAATAAACTTAATAACGCAAAAAAAAGGATTAATTTACCCTAGATAGTTTACTCGACGTCAAATAACCGGTTATATGACTTAATCCTCAAAGTTTCTTAACGTGACAACGCTGCATTTTGTATCGCTAAGTTTAAACATCGCATACAATAAGCATACTGTGTAGTTATGATATAAAACCTCACTTGAGGTTATTTCCAGATGACTTACCGGACCGCTCTCACTAAGAAATACAGAACTCCGATTGCCGTGATCCCGATCAGAACATACAGAGCCCGGTTTATCATCGCGCTGTTCAGGTTGAATCCCATTTTTGAGTTTTTGGTGGTGTCAGATTTATGAGACTCTTCTGTTACGTTGCTGATGCTGATGCTGGAAGTGTTTCTGAGTGCGGGGTGTTTAGTGACGGTGGGCTTATTGCTCGTGTCATCGCCGAAAGAAACAGCCCACAAAGTCAAAATCAGAGGCAGCAGTCTTAAATGTGTCATAGTAGCTTGCGTTCGTGGTCGTTAAAGACAAGAGAAGACCCACACGCAACTATAAAGTTGGCTTTACCGACAGAATCCAGTTCCTCTTCCTGGTTGAAGACGACAGCACACGTGGTGTTACGGTAAATTGTGTCCTGAAGGGAATCGACAACGAGATCGGGTTCCCCTCTGAGGAAACGGAGGCGTTTAACTCAGTTCTTTTCCAGTGTGGCATATAGAAAATATGGCTATCGCGATCATTTTACTAGTCGAATCATATACTAAGCAACACCGTCGAAAAAACGGTAGCTACTAGCAGAGCCGTGGAAAGCACACTACATTAGTTACTATCGAGTGTGCGTCGATGCAAAACGCCACACTAGCGTATGTCCAGATAACGCTTACGTATGTTTATGTGATTTCTGTAATCACATATTTAAAAAAATATATATGTGTGTTTTAGCAGTTCTTCATTTCTTGACAAAAGAATAAATGTCATGGACACAGACTTGAGTAAACAAATATTTATTGAAGGCAAAAAGTACAACTAGGAATGTCATTTAGAACAAGACAAAGACTCAAAACAGCGTAATCCTGATTTTAGCCATTTTATATTGAACTATATTTTTGCATGATGATGGTCCATAGCTGTAATCAAAATATACATGTTTTAACGGATATAAAAACCCATAACTTTTAACATTGTGATACAAAAATAGTATTTACACCTCATCTGTCCACTATAAGAAAAAGCACTTTATAATCTAAGGCAGATGTTGTATATTGAGGGTTTTAATGTTGTGCAAGGATGCATAATCGGGTTTAATCCAGCCACTGTAAAGAATCAACAAGAGACTACATCCAAGGAGCATTTGGATTTCTTCAAAGCGCCATCTGTTTTTTTTTTTTTTTTTCTTCTTTTTTAGATTGGTCCCACTCAAATAGTAAAATGTGTAACAAAGGGGAAAACATCACACACAGAACCTAATGTAAAGTTATAATAGTAAAATAACCCACTATGAAACATTGCAGAGAATACGATATAAACAAAAAAAAACAAATTTTCAGTAAATCTGGTCCGAATGATAAACTTAAGCCATCCTCAGGCCTTTGTAAAACCCTTTTGAGAGCTAATGAAGCTGAATGTCACAAGGATGGAATGCTCTCAGTCAACAAAGACATTATATTTAAAAAAAAAAAAAAAAAAAAAAAAAAAAAAGGCACTTTGTCAGTTAAAATTTTTTTGAGGGGAGAAAATAAAAGCCCAGCTCTTTTTACAGAGGTCACTAAAGGCCATCAGTTAAGACTTGGCTTTGTGACGTGCGCAATTCAGCAGGTGTGCTGATTATCAGTCATATCTGGCGGCTGTCCCAATTCACCTGAACTGTTTCCATCACACCATTCTCTACAGAAAAGCGGGCGTAAGCCCCTCTGAGAGGACCTGTTTGTACACGCCGTTTGTCGTGAGGCTAAAAGGTGTCAGGATGTCCCTTACGAAGGTACATGGAGAAAAGGCTTTGGTATCAAGCTGTAGTGTACACACAGGTACATGAATACATAAAATACATGGGGCATTTAAGTAGAACAAGCTTAAATAAGCTACTATAATCACACAATAACAAGCAGCCCGACGCTAGACATCTAAGCAAAATACAGGACAAACAGTAAATAGACAGCATTCAATGATCGGATGACCACAGCCAACATGCAATGGCCCACAGTATAAAAACAATACAAATCTAGACAACGCTACTGGATTTATACACAAACGATTGCATAAATTTGAAGGAGGAAAATGCATGTAAACATTCTATGTCTAAAGATACAGTATAAATGCTAAAGCTAAAGAATATGATGAGTACAACCCTACAGGGAGATACTTAATGCAGAGTTTTAGGCCTGTACCATCAGCCTGATGAAATAACCCATGTCTCGCAGGAACATGAATTTCTGGCCCTGAGGGCACGAAATGGACTGTAAACTACAGAATTGCAAACATTAGTTGCAGATGAGGTTCTGGAGATCTGAAGCAGTAAGGCACAAATGGTACGAATGGAATCAAAGGCCTGTAGTGGTTCATCTCTGCTTTTTAGAAGCCTGAAATAGGTTGTAAGTCACAGACGGAGTGATGAATACGGTTCATTTAAGTTTACGTTTTCGGGTCTGACTAATAATATAGCTTTTCTAAAACCTTGAGAAAATTATATTTATGCGCGTGTGTAAATATACACTAAAAATGCCTCTTAAATAAAATAATGGAATGATGGAAGTGGGCTTTGTGATTAAGACTCGTTAAGGTTTCAAATGACTGGCCACTCCAGCTCTTTCTAGACTGTATTTCTCTCAAATGATGGACTTGGAGAAAGAAACCCTAAGATGGTGGTTTTCTCCGAGATCATGATTGTGGAACTGGATGAGGGACTCGATTGCTTCCTCCACTGAACCCATCTGAATCAGAGCCATCTTGCGATCCTTCCTGAAAGATGATCGATTAGTTAGTATTTAAAAGTTTTAGAATTTAGCCACTAATCAAACTGCTGTGGCCAATTTTAACTCAAAAGTGCCAGTTAACAAAAGCAAAAACCATTTACTAAATTTAAAAAAGTAACCAAATATGCAAGTCATTTCTTAAACTTAATTTTTAAGAATTTATTCAAATTACTACTAATTAAAAGGCAAAAATTAAATTAAAAAAATGAACAGCAGAAGATCATTTAAATTAAAAAAAAACATTTGTGATATAAAAAAATTAATTAGACTCCTGCTGATAATAATATAGACTATTAACATTTAAATTATTTATACAATTATGCATTTACTGTAAAAATCTGTGAAATAAAATTACATATATAAACAATACACAAATGAAAAAACAAAAAATAAAATTATAGTAGATCACAGTATGATATTGCCACAAACTGCACACTTACTGAAAGAACTTGAAGTTCTTGACAAGAGCACCATTGCTAGCAAAGAGCATCTTGAGGTCATCTTCAACAACTGAGGGTCTGAAACAGAGACATAGTTCTTTGTCAGATATTTGCGTTTTGAAATTCATAGAAAAACAAGATGCTGATGTATATAAACTCACGGGATGTTAGACAGGTGCAGGGTAGATGAGGGAGGAAAGATGTTGGAGTAGTTTTTAGAGCCTGGCTTCTTGAAGCGGTGGAGAGGAGAGTTGCTGTAGTCTTTGGTGAGACCCTGGTCCTCGTGTCCCTCACGTGGCATCTGGACAGTCGTGTGTTTGGACAGCGTGATGCGCAGGGGCCTGCCGTACAACTTCTGCCCATTGAGATGGCTCATTGCTGAAATATGAACGTATACATATGAAAGTAGATAAATACCAAAGTACAAATCTAATTAAATATAAAGAGCCCTAGATTCCCATAATCAATCATATTGGGAGCTAGCGTCTGCTAAACATTGGGACGTTTATGAATAAGTTTGGGCGTTGAAGCATGGCTAGTATTAATCTACAAAACTGCTGTAAAACTCAGCATGACCAAAAGCCCTCTGGTTTCCTTTGTTTGTTCACTGTGAATTATTGTTGTAGTGGTTTTATCAAAAAAAAAAAAAAAAAAAGTATGAAGTACAATCTAATTATAAAATATGCACTCACTGATTTCTGATAAGAGACTGAAGACATTACAACACTTCCAAAGACTGAATATACTGAGTAGCTAGTTATTGCAGAGTCAGTTCTTATAAGTGAAAATCTTTGTAAGAAATTAATACTTTTATTCAGCCAGGATACAAAAAATGAGAAATAAAAGTAAGGCTTTTTTTCTTTTTACTTCATTATAAATAAAAAATTATTCAATAATCCTGAAAAGCAGCACATTTAACATTGTTAATAAATATTAAAAAAGATGACAATGTATGATTATATAAACGATAATAATAAATCATTATATGATACATACATACATACACATGATTATATATATATATATATATATATATATATATATATATATATATATATATATATATATATATATATATATATATATATATATATACATATACACATACATATATACATATATATATATATATATATATATATAGACATATATACATATAGACATATATACATATATACAGATAGAGATATAGATAGATAGAGAGAGAGACAGAGATATAGAGAGATAGATAGAGAGAGATAGAGAGAGAGAGATAGATAGAGAGAGATAGAGAGAGATATAGAGAGAGAGAGAGAGAGAGAGAGAGAGAGAGAGAGAGAGAGATATAGATATATATATATACATTATAATATACCTAAAATATATATATAAAAAAAAATATATAGTTTATGTTATTGCCGTTTTACTGCATTTTTGATCAAAAATATATATAGCCTTTATTTAGCTTAAGAGTCTTATTTTTGTAAAAAATGTATACAGGTGTGCTGTGTTTATATATATATATATATATATATATATATATATATATATATATAATATAATATTCTTCTGCAAGCAAATTATATATATATATATATATAGGCTAAAATTTACAAATTGCTATAATTTTAAGCCTGTGTGTGTCCCATCAGACATCTGTATGAGAGCGTTCTCCTTCTTATTAAACATGATTTTCACTCTCAGTACATCCCCATATACACCTACAAAAAGAAACAGCATGATGTCAGAGACGAATATACAGTACATTACGATCAGACACACCTCATCAAAACCAGCCTGAGCTATCAAATAACTTCAGTTCACAATCAAGATACTCCATTATAATCACACCATCACATGCTCTTCGGGGTACAAAAATATATTTATATAAATTAATACTAGTATCTAACTAGTTCAAGCGAAAAGGAACTTGCTTTAGAAAAGACTGAAAAAAATCTTAGTTTAGAAAATACAAAATTGTTAAGAGGAGAGTTCAAAAAGTTCGGAAAACTGCAACGTGTTTAGTTTTGTTTTTCGATCTCCTGAGGAACAGATTCAGCGTGTTGACTGAAATAAGAATCGAAAGATAAAAAGCTGAGGGGATGAAAAATGTTTTTAACCCAAAAAAAGAGTGAACTTTTAAAACAGCGGGAGTCTTGACTATTAACCAAGTATTTTAAACAGCTTTTCTTCCACAGACATGCAATAAAAGGTAAAAGAGGAACGGTTTTCAAAAGCATGCAACATTTTATGAGGCGCCAATTTGCTTTGTTCCGTCATTTAAAAAGCTGCAGCTTTCCGTCTGCGTGCAAAGGAAGTGCCACTGTCCAGAGAAAGCTGCAGCTTTTCATGACGCGTCTCATCTCACCACACCAAATACTGCAGAAAACAAGCGAGGCACTCAAAGAATCGGGCCTCACAGATGCCTTGTGAGGAAATAAAATCAAATTAAAAGAACAGAACAAACGAGTGACAAAAAAGATGCTAAAGGATGACATACCGAAGAGAATAAAGAGGCAGTGGGGCGTAACTCTCTTTAAAGGACAGCAGAGGGGGGCAGCGGAGGAGGAAGAGACAGGTAAAGATCGGAGGCAGAGTGGAGGTTCAACATATCCGAGGCAGCGAGGCAGTTCCACGGGAAATGGCAAAAAACGATGGTTGGATCATGAAGATGGTTAATGGATTGGGAGCGGAGAGAGAGGGGAGGGAGGGGGGGGAGAGAGAGAGAGAGAGAGAGAGAGAGAGAGAGAGAGAGAGAGAGAGAGATGTTTGTGTTTGAAGAGACATGTTGGGGTGTGTGTGTGCGCGTGTGTGTGTGATTGTGGGATCATGTTGAATCGTGTAATTGTTGGTACAGATCAGATGAGTAGAGAGACATATGGTGCGTGCAGCCAGATGGCAAAGAGAACAAGGTTTCCAAAACAAAAAAAGAGCAATGGGATGAGGGGAACGGGGAGGGAGAGAAACAGGAAAAAAAAAGAGGAGGTAAAAAAAAAACAAGGTCAGTATACATAAAGAAATACAAAATATAGTGCTAAAGTTAACAAAGAAACTTCACCAGCATAACAAGCTAATATTTAGCAATTAGTCAATGTAGTAAACAATGAGCTTGCGTCAATGTGTGAACGCACTTTCTGGAGGCCTGTTTTACAAAGCGGTACGAATAAAAAAAGGACAGATCCTCCGAACAGACCAACAGAAAATGCAATTTGGCTATTTTACGGGTGGTAATATTTGGAGGAGATGAGTGGAATGTGAAGTAAAGCAGCGACATGTTCAACTGAAAGCGACAAGAAGAATGAAGCTCAACTGAATGGGATATTTTTATGCAAAACCTGAGGATGTTAGAGGGGGGGAAATAAATAAAAAATGACAACGCACTGTAGAAGGGGTGAGGACACTTGAGTGATTAAAGAGGCAGAGCTTCGATTAATGGACACTAAGCAAAGGGCTTTTGTGTCCCGTGCACTGCAATTACCGAAAGACAATAGATCATATGTGCACTGAATTTAAAAGGAGCATTCAGTTGTAGTAACAACATCACTCTGTAATATACTACACTCATCAATATTTAATGTACTTTTTCTTACAAATAATATTTATGACTACACATTATTACATTACATTTTATTTTAGAAACTGTAACAAGAGCATGATTCCACTGTATTTATTTTGTGGTACCATTACCATTTTTAAATTAGAAATATTTACATTATAAACCCCAAAAAAAATATTTTGGAAATTGTAGTTGTGGTGTCTTCGCTTCATTTACTTCATTTTTGCCTCAAGCTGCCTGGTACTTTATTGCCGGTTTCACAGACAGGGTTTAGCCTAAGCCAGGATTAGGCCATAGTTCAAGTCATTTTTATAAACATGCCTTACAAAAAGACAAAACAAAGGGACGGACATGTTTTAAGATCAGTCAGCGCAAGTTTCTTTCAGTTGAAACAGCTCAGATTTACATTTTAGTCTAATCGTGGATTCCTCACGGATTAAAAAAAATTCTACATAAGATTTAAGGATTATTAAAGCCGAGTTCACACCAAGAACAATAAGGAAATCTCTCTCAATAATAAAGAATAGAAGTCCACACTACATCTATAACAACAAAAGGCACATAGAAACTATATTGTTAGAATTATTTTTTCCTGCTGATGAATAATAAAAATACCAATCATAATCAATCCCACTGTCACGAGCTTGAGAATTTAAAACGGAATCACGCTTATAATAAACAGATGCTAATTTAGTTATTTTTATAGTTGTCTTTATCATTCTTGGTGTGAAAGTGCCTCAAGAACATAATCGCGCAATAGTAACATCAGCCATCCAAAAACAAATCCTCAAAGACCTAATATTAAATAAACATCTCGAGTGCTTTCTAGTTCTGTCGGAGACTGAGAACTGCTAACCTCAGGGTTCAGGTTGCTGACCAGCATGACGCAGTGTGTGCCGGGAAGGACAGGAAAGCCCAGCCTGCTCGCGGCCGCAGCGGCCGCCGCTGCCCCGGGAATGGTTAGCGAGGCGAGGGCTCCGGGAACCCCAGGTATTGCCAACCCTGTTTAACACGGATTACATTTTATGCCATACAAGACAGACGAAATTAAGACAAATGTGAAATCCAGAAGTGCCCTCGTACCTGCAGCCTGCTGGATAGCAAAAGCCGGAGGGAAGGCGTGCGCTCCGGCGTATGGAGCAGCGGAGATGATCCCGGGAGTAGCTGCAAAATACCAAGTCGTTTAAACTTTCTAACAGAGGTGTGGTTAAGAACAGAGTGTGCTGGGTGTAATTTGACAGCCGTTTGTACCGAAAGCAGCTGCCACAGCGTGATGTTCAAGAGCCGGTTGGCTGTCCCCAGTTGGCAGGTCCGGACGGGTGTAGTCACGACTCTTGTCGTTATTATATTTGACATTTAAGCTGGTAAGCTTGGAAAAGCTGATGCGCAGAGTACAGCAGCCATTGTAGATGTTCTGTCCATCTAGGGCCTGAGAATAGAGAGATTTTGGTCAAAACTGTGCCACAGACATAAGACTTATCTCCTTTCATTTTGTGAATACCGTGTATCAAAGCAGCTTCAGCGATAAACAGCCGAATCAATTATGGAAAGCGATTTTGATGTAAAATGACTCTCGACAACAATAATTGTATTAATGTAACAAATCATTTCAGTGTTGGTTCAGTTCAGATAGGGCTGCCTTCATAAATTGCATTTGTATTGTGATATTCACTGGTTATGTATCTTAAAGTTGTATCAGTTTAATTTGACACCGGTTTTATCATGCATTAGTAACAAGCCTTCACAAGACTTCATCTAAGCTTTTTTTATTTACTTTGTGGGCTCATGGGTTCACTTAATCCTCTCAACTTGGCAACCCCGAATCACTCTGATTAAAGTGAATAAAGTTTCAAATCTTGTCATTGGAGATTACGGCTGATAGATGGCGCTACTCACCAGCTTGGCATGTTGTGCCGTCAGGCCATCAGCAAACTGGAGGAGAGCCTGAAACTGGTTGTTTTTTGTGAAAGTGATCACTTTCAGCACGGTGCCAAATTTCGAGAAGATCTGTTGAGGAACCAAACATATTTTAGTATCGAACAACCATAGCCACCAAAGGTTAAAGGAATGGTTCGCATAAAAATGTAAACTTTGTCATCTTTTACTTCCCTTTACGTCATCTTCGCAAAACAAAATAAATATTTTAATTAAACCTGAGACGTTTCTGTCCTTCCATTGAAAGTCCAGATATCCAAAATGCATATGAAGGCATCGTTTGAGCTTATATGATTAGCTCGTGTGTGTCTAACTGCTTATATAAAAATTAATTTAAATTTAGTTCTTCTTAAACAGCGATCACATTTCTTGACAGGGCTTTGATAATTATTATTATTTATTTTATTCACAACTTTATGAACTTTTCGATTTGTTTTAAATGACAGAAGCATCTCGGGTCTTATTGAAAATGTTGGTTAACACTGTTGGTTAAAAGTAGTTTAAATGCATTAACGGTGCCTTGTGATGCACTCGTATAATAAATGTATAATGCATTATACATAAAGACTTAATACATAGTGTTACCAAAATTAACCAAAGCTTTATGGCTGCAATTGAACAAATTATGACAATTTTTATTTTTCTGTGAACAATGCCAAGGAACTAGAGAAAGTGTATACCTGGTGCAGGACATCTAGGGTCACGGGGTAGAAGAGGTTTTCAACGATGACCCTCAGAACAGGGCTGGGGCCGGTCAAACCAGATGGGTCAACGGGACCTAGAGTCATGCTACCTGTCTGGACAGCATTCACTGCCTGCAGTGCTGCCTGCGCCCTCTGCAGACAACAAAAATCACGCGTTATATTTAAATGAACATTTTACATTTACGCTTATGCATGCACAATTTTATGTCTGGAAAAGCATGAGCAACATTTGTAGACTGCTTATTTTGAACTGAACTGAGTACAGGGTAAACACTATGAGCTACATTTCTCTGTTTACTCAAACAGAACGAAGCAAAGTAAATTAAGCAATCCTCCAAATGAGCGCTGATGGGCTGCAGCTGTGGAATTCACCGCTAAAGGCCTTTCGTGGCATATAAACTGTGTTTAGAGAGGAAAACGAGTGTGGAAAATGCGGCAACACAAAACAAGATGCACAGACGAGAGCAAATCAGACCCTTCGTTGGATCAATCATCCTGTGCACAGCTGCTGCAAATAACTCATCGTTATAAAATCCGGCCGTCTTTATTTATGTAAAAACATTTAAAAGCGAATCAATATGTCAGAAAGGTGGATTGTAGCCACATGCAGCCCTTTAGTTCGCGCATGTGCCGGCTGAGAGGATTTGAAGCACGTACCACTTGGTTCGGTGAGTTGTCTGTTTTTAGCTCTTTGTGGTTTGAGTACTGCATGAAGATGGGATGATTTCTGATGACGGGTGTTACAGAGGAGTAGTACGTAACCATCGTCTGGGCTGCTTCTTCAGTGTTCATTTCCAAGAAAGCCTGCACAAAAATGCAGATCATACAATTTGCCTCAAGTCTGGAAAAAGCTTCACGCAAGCACATGAACGCAAACACTTCAGGCTAAACAAACTCAGTTTTACAGAAACTTCCTATTCTTTAAATGTTAGGGTTTTTTGATCTGACTTATTCAGCATTACATAATCCTTTACAGAAGTCATCTTACTATGCTGATGTGCTGCTCAACAATTAACTTCAAAAACAGTTTTGATGCCTAATATATTAGTGGAAACGATTATAAAGATTTACAATTCTCCCACCACCCCCAAATTTTGAAAAAGAACAATTTATTTGAGAGAGATATATAACTAAAATGAAGTGTCTTTACTCACACCGTTGATCAATATAATACATCACTGCTGAATAAAAGTGTTCATTTTTCAAAAATGTCAGGTTTTTTTTATGTATTTCTCAATATTTTTATTTCAGCTTTATTATTCTAGTTGAAGTTAAACTAGAAATTTCCATGGGAACTAGCTACAAAAGATTTATTTTAGTTTAGTTACTATTTATTTTATTTCAAATGGTTTTAGTTATCCATCATAACCTTGATTTGTAATGGCACATGTTCTTAAAAAACACTCCTAACCAGCAAAAGACGTACTACAATCTAATGTGAACATGTTGCTAAGCAAAATATATATTTTACTCAAAATTAAAAACAGAAGCACACCAATATTAGGGACTGTGGTAATATTTTTCCAGTTTAAATACAGCATTTACTACAACCAAAAGTTTTTGGTGGACAGATAGCATGAAATAGGAGTTGATTTAACCTAATTAAGTGTCATATAAATGTAGAGAGAGTGATACCTGGTTCTTTCCCTTCAGCATGAGCAGATTGGTGACTTTGCCAAAAGGAAGGCCAAGGGAGATGACTTCCGCTTCGTTGATGTCATTGGGCAGCTTGCGGACATGTATAACTCTGGACGGGGCGCCAGGACTTCTGATGTCGCCTTTAAACTTCTTGCTGTCGTTGCCGTTGGCTGCATGGAAAACAGATGATCAGAGCGGACTGCTGGGACAAAACTAAACCTTTTAAAAGGTGCTATATGTACGACTGACAACGAGTGATGCTGATTCCCGCCCTGACCCCTTTCATTTGCCGGGTTCCGAAACACAGTTGGGTAAACTGGCAGTGGGCAGGTTTCACAAACCAAAATAGAGGCCGACATTACGGGCCAGAATGTAGGAGAATAATTGACTGTAGCGTTGTTTTTCAGATACAAGTATGTTAACTTACCATGTTTCTTAAATTTTTATGCTTTAGTAGAGTGAAAATCCTACGTACAACAAGGTAATAATCCAAGAGCAAACAGATCCTACCTGCTGAGCTCATGATATAGGGCCCGCTGGAAACACAGGAAAACAGCTCGTCAGATCCTCTCTGGAAAAAAAAAAACCTACGTCAAACAGGTTTCAGTCATTTTTATGAAGTTTAGACCGTCTGTTCTGAGGTTTACAAACAGAACACTTGAGGAAAAGAGGAAAAAAACTATGGTGAACTAACCCAACCTTTAGCTGAAATGCCAACAACCACCAGTAAAGGGAAAAAAATGATACTAGGATGTCCAAATAAGGACAAGTTTACATCAGAAAACTCTGAACGCAGGAAATGGACAACGTTGCATTCAGTTTTCCTGTCCAAACAGAAAAGCTTTAGAGGCGGGTGGGGTCAGAGATCGACCACAAGACATCCCCCACCAGAAACCCATGAAGCAAGATCTCAGTCGACCATTGGGAGGGGGGCGGTTTTACATTTCCGGGTCGTCAACCAAGAGGAATGAGTGTGCAGACTGAATCTTGAATTTGCTTTTGCACTTTCCTTTGTTTTAAATTAACCAAACCAAAACTGAGTTTCTTCCTTAGGCTAAACATAACAGCAGACATTTTGAAGAACATGGGTAACCAGTTTCTGGTTTTGACTTGGTATCAATGGCGACCAGCAACTGTTTGGTTACCCATATTCTTAAAAATGCTTATATCTGCCTGCGTGTTCAGCAGAAAAATTCACAGAGGTTTGGAACAACCATCCCCTTAAACCGAGATTACACGTGACTAACAAAAGTAATAAATCACAGTTCTGCAAATAACATGCGCCTTTTGTCCCTTTTAATTAGGACAATCAAAAGCAAATGTTTGTTCTGGTTATCCATTTTCCGAGCGAAGACAGTCGAGACCAACAAAGCCGAAGAAGATGGCTGGATTAAGATTGTGTGTATGACTAAAGCAAGAGTGAATTAAGTGTATTCAGCAGAAACTCCATGCAACCACACAGGCCTGCCCACCACATATTAAAATTCCACAGTCAAACGACTCAATGAGAACCACATGTAAACCAGAGGGGGGTGGCTGCACAACAAGCATCTGGTACAACAAACTTAGCTAAGAAACAATAGTTTGAAGGGTTACTGCAAAACGAGCTAAACTTAAACTTTTTTTCCAACTCTGCTCGGTTGCCCGTTACTGCCAATGAACTGACAACAAGCCTGCAACGTTTATAGCGATAATGCAAAATTTTCATTTCACTACATTAAAACCAGAAAATTGTTTTTACTAAAATGAGGGAATTAATGAATAAAATGTGCAATTCCTGAGGCCAACGATATCCATTTATGTGGCTCTTATTTTTAATTAAATATCAACCATAGCATTAAATAAACAATCATCTTTTCTATGTTTTAACAAACTGAAATTATTTCTATGGTGAACTTAAGCACGTTACATATGCCACTGATAGAAGTGAACTTGCACTTAACCTGGAACATTCCTCAAAACTACTTGATAGTGTTGTCTGAAACTATCTCAGTGCATTAAACAAAGTTCACCGAGCAAACATTCAATGTGTTAACTTTTCCTTGGGTGTGGCACGAGGGGATACTTGGTTAAACAGATTAAAAGGTGTGAAAGACAAGGGGAGGGGCGAAGAATGCAACAATTCACAACAAACCATAAAAATGGGGTTGTTACCACAGCAACACTGATTGTAATGCGCTCACCATGGAGACCTTGTGCCTGCGCTGCAGGTAACTGAAACCCAACCCAGAACTGAATACACAAGACCCATTATCTCCTTACGCCCAGGTGTGCCTTTTACCCACAATTACTGTTCAAACTTGGGCCATTTACTACACTTGCCATTCAGGTTATGAGCACTGATCTAGACTTCAGTTTTATGTTATGATAGAAACAGTAATTGCCCAAGTATGGACGCTATACAGACTTTAACATATAAATATGTGGTTCTGAGATAGGATTTACTGAATGCAAGTTTGCTAAAACAAAACTTTCTAAATAGCTGTCTGGCTATTGGTTAAAATTATTGTTGCCTAGGTGATGCTTTCACATTAGCAAAGTCGTTTTAGTGGATGTTGCATTAACTACTATTAAATAGCATGCACCAATCATTCACAAAACAAAAAGAATTAACAGAACAGAGGCTCAATTTCATGCTTTCAATGTAACTGGTAACACAGCAAAGCAGATACTTCTATATTGGGCTCATTTAAACTCCATCTAACAAGGAAACAAGCAACTATAGTTCCAGTTAAAACAAGCTGGGAGTATTGCGAATCGCCCGCTTGCTGTAACCAGCACCTGCGACCCACAAGCTATCGACCTGCATTCTTCACAAGATACAGAGAACAAGAAAGAGAGACTGATAGCATCAAGCAAACCCCCATGTGACCCATTAGCACCTCCCCCAGCCATCTTCCCTCTGATCAGCACTGCTGAACAAACACAAGAGCTACATGTGTGTGTTGAGTGATGAGGCAAACATATTTGCATTTGATGAATAGACTGCATTCATCTCGTCATATCAACAGCCAAAACCAATCTCTGAGGAATGCCTCTGAAACGGTTTCAATCGTTAGGCTGAGGTAGAAAGTGCGCCCAAACAACAAAATGCTTGTCACCTGAAGATCATCTAACAGTCAGAACATCTTAAATTATAACAGAACGTGTACTTTTATTAATTAATGCCTTTAATCTTATCGCGCATTATTTTTTTGGTGACTAAGGCAGTGTGTAGCTATAGAAAAATTAAATTAACCAATAATATAGCCTGCTGCTCAAGATCAATAGGAATTGTATAAACTATGTTTGGTTTCACTCATAACATTATTATAGGGTTATTCCACTCACCAAAATGTAAATGCAACATACTCCAAAATTACTTTGCTGATGACATCACTTAGGCCAGAGTAATTATAACCAATAGCTAGCTAGGAGGATTCATTTGAGCAAACCTTTATCCAATCAATCTCGATTGCTGTTGGTTTCACGATCCAATCAAGCCCTAGCCAACACTTTTTCTTATTAAATGTTTATTAAAATTAAGTTAAAAGGAGTTCTGAGTGGACTTTCATGTTGTCTTTGTCTTGTAATTGATCTGAACCCGTGATGGAATACTGAAAAATGTCCCATGCAGATATTTCAAAACTAGGAAACCTCTCAGAATTAAAATGTTTCAAACTCTTAAAACAGTGCCCATCTCTGTACTATTTTAAGGCTCAGATAAATGCAGTGCCTGTAGGTTTCGTGATGCGTAAGTTACCGCATGACCTAAAGCATGCAAGTAACTAACCTAAACGAACCTCATGAATCAGGCTTTTGTTCTACATCCTGTGGGTCCCTCCTCTCTAGCCACATACCACAGGAAATAATCTTTAATGAGGGAATGAGTGGGAGTGTTCATGTTGTGGCCTCGTGAAGGCTGATCCAGGCAGCAAGTTAATTATGTGTTTCACAACAGCCAAATATTACAAATCAGAATTTGTTACTGAAAGTAACTTCGAATTAATAAATGTTAAAGAAGCCCAATGTGGCATGACACAAAGCCACGGTGCTTGTTCTAACAAATCTCCGATGTACTTTGGAACGATTCATATTTCCGGGATGAATCATGTCTGGAAGGAGCAAAGGCCACGCAAATTCTGAATACAGAGAGTCACGGCAGGCACGCAAACAGTTAAAGAAAGATAAGCGAAAAAATCTGCTCTCATTTAACCGACCCAAGCTGTACAGCACATGTAGTTGTAGGACTTAAAATAAGATTCTTACCTTTGTGCCAACTGCAATATCGTGAACGACGCTGCAAAACAAAAACAGAAAACGAACAAATCAGGGCGGGAAACCATAAACAAAATGCATGAAACTGGAAAAGCAGTGTGACCCCATGCACTTGTCTAAAATAGCCCCAGTGAAACAAAAAGGTAAAGAAAAACATTGCATGCAAAGATGTCTATTATACAATTTAAGTATTTTGTGAAACAAATACCCTCAACTTAATTAAAAAAAAATGTAATTCATATTAAAGTGGGGCTAATGAGTCTAATATTTCATTTGCCTTATGATGGTTAGATGTTTTTCCCATTAAAGGAATAAGCAGATTGCGGCTGGCCTGCGTAATCTAGTTCCTTCCCACAGATCTCACTTAGAGCAAGAAATATGAGTGGTATTTTGGGTCAGTCTATGGTTGAAGATTAACCCCCACATCCTGTTTCACATGAACTCCCAGTAAACGTAATACCAGAATCTCTCTTCTGGCTCGGGTCTTCGAAAAGCCCTCATATCAATGCGTGAACGGTTTTATGTTTGAAACAATGGAAAGAAAAAGAAACAGAGCGTACCAAAACATCTTCCCCAGGAGGGAAAAAAACCTCCATGCAAATAGGTGTGAGAGCTCAAACGAAGGGGGCCCTATGTACTGGGGTCATTTTTCACAATACCCGGGGTGTGGTTTTAGTTTCTGAGTATCATCTTACATGGTGCACGTCCAGTGATTCTGTCTGGTTCATTCAGGTCTATCAAAGAGACTCACTGGCCAACCGTTTACCATGTTTACCACAGTTTCCACCACATTACAGTAGTCACAGCAGTAATGCTTACCGCTATGTGGTATTAGCCAACACCAGGTTGCTATTATTTACCAAATAAGGACTAAAACTTATAAAATGTAAACATAAGCTTTTGTGTTGCGTGTCAAACACAAGAAGTTGAATTCCCTGTTCTTTTCCACGTACTTCAATTTATACGCGGTTCGCCATTTTCCAGGTCTAAATACATTAAACCCCATATTTTTGCAGTGCTCTAGCAACTTGGGGGAAAACAAACCCAAGACAAAAACACTTTTAATGACTAAAAAAGTAAAAGTTACACCAACGTGAATGATATTTCGGAAACTAAGCTAAAGTAAATACTGTGTTTTGGTGGAAACTATGGCAACCGTGACGAATTTTGTAAGTGAAGCTCCCGGGTATGCTAACATTTGACCAATATACATGAAATGTAATCTGTGAGGGGGGGATAAAGAAAACAAAAACACCAGCTCTGAACTGTAAAATTTCAGATGGACTTACTCTAATTCTGCGTAAGTTGATCCCATAGGATACAATTCAGTCTCTAGGCGGCTGCACAGGGAAAAAGATGTCAATGCCATCACACAACCTAACTATTCAATTTACTTGCACTCATTTTACCAATAGTATTCTGGTCGGAAAGAATAGCATAACTTTTGGGGCCTTGTTCCCTGCATTCGTGGTTTTTAAAGAATTTTGTTATTCACTCTTTTCTACTTAAACTTTTATCACTGCATATGCGATGCAACAAGTCCTCTCGATGGAAATCACCCTAGCTTTGCAGAAAAAAAAAATCAAGCTCTGATTTACGTCGTAATGATAAAACGGGAAAACTTGGGAAAAAAACAAAATGTGCTGCATCAGACACAAACACCATTCACGAGAAAATTACGGGTTTGCTTCGCCGCAACTGGTGATGAGAGAGCTCGCGCTGTCCAATCAAACAAAAAAAAATGCACTAGAGTTAATAAAGGTGGGGTTTTCTTCGTTAAAGCTTTATCGCCCTGCCAGCTCAATTAATTTTCCGCTCATAGTAACATAGCATCACTTACCCGTCCATTGCACACCGAGGAACAGCAGCTCTGATCCGCAACTTTGTTGCTTGGCTGAGTTTTCTTAAAGCGCTTACAAAATGGCGGAGTGCGTTGAGCGGAGCCTCAGCGATGAGCTCGGTGATTGGCCAAGCCCGAACAACAGTGGGAGTGTGAGACACGAGGAGGACTGTGATTGGATAAGACGAGTTGAAAGCAAAGGGCGGTTACAGTTGAGGAGGGAGAAACTGCATCCTAGTATTGTTCTGCGTCTTTGAAGATTGGACTAGTCACTTAGGAAACCATTTTTTAACAGTCAAAGCTCGTGCTATTTTTTTTTTTCAATGGAACAGCAACTTTACATAATGAAATAAATGTATGATATCTAATATATGTATGATATATTACTATAACTTTAATAGAATACACTTTTTCATAGTTCATAGTCTCTTAAATGAGCCTTTAAAGGATAACAGTACCTTTTAGACACAACAACAAACTGAAAGCTAATATAACCAGCTCCATGAATATTTCAGGTTGCAGTGGTAGCAGACATCCATTATGTCTGACTAGGGACTTGTTTGCTGTATCCATAACATACAAAAATAATAATGCTTATTTGAATGAAATGCATGAAGGTTTCAGCGTCACTGATACTGACCAAATTAGACCAATGATGAAGGGCGAACTTCATCTAGTGCACTTCAGACAAAAAAAGAAAAATCCTTTGACCCTTTTTTGTTGTTACAGATTGTAGACACAGTCTCCTGATCAGACCCTTATTTAGTTGGATTGCTGTCAGTTAGATTTAAGTGCCTCCGGCATCAAAGGCCCCATGATCTCCTTGATGTCTCTGGAGTGAGACGGAGTCTCTTGTGACCACCTGGCAGAGGAGAGATTTTACTATCATTTCACTCTGTTCATGGACAAAATAGTTTTGGTTTGATGAAACCGTCTTGTATCCAAGAAAATGGATGCCATTAAAAAGGTGTCTTATATAGAGGTGATATGGCATATGCGACATGAAACCATCAATGGAAACTCTCCTTATGTACAATTTTTTAAACGTCTTGTCCATAAGGGCGACGGGGACACTGAGATCTTTGGAATCAGGTATCATCATCATTAATAATTACCTGTTCATCACACTCAGGAAATTACTTTTCCCCTGTGCCGCACCTGCTTAAATCTAAATAATAGATGGGGGGCCACAACAGAAACTGAGACTCATTGTCTCCAAGGTAGCCAACTGAAGGCATCACATGACCTGGTCAGGTAAATAATAGGGCAGAGCTGAGGCCAAGCAGCCGGTCAGGCTATAACTGTGAAGCTTTCAGAGGTAAAGATGAGAATCAAAATGGTTTTCAATATATTATGTTTCGTAAAAAAAGAATGGATTATAAAATAATTGATTATGTTTTTGTAATTTATCAGGACGGTTTTTTTATGGCTATTTCTTGTAATGTAAAAAACCCCAACAGTTTAACACTGTTATTTTTTCATTATCATTTACGTAAAATAGATATTTGTTACTTGTAACAAAGTTATGTTTATGTCAACAGTGCAGGAAAATTGTTTTCCGTACATTATTTACATTTGCATGTTTCCATTCCAAGTTTTTGTTTTACAAGCTATCAAAGTTATATATATACACACACACACACACACACACACACACACACACACACACACGTTTACAAAAACATCACACAAAAGCCACATAAGTATATTTATGTATTTGATCCGGTGTTTCTGTAAAAATATAAACAATTTCATAAAAAACTGTACCCCACCGTAAACATAAAACTAGGTATAGAAACACAGCATCAACGTTATTTCTATTTACAGTTACATACGAGTGGCATACAAGACAAGGTTTATAAAATGTTTACAGGAAACACGGAGTTTTTTTATATTTGCATGTTTATTTTTATCTATACATTTACATTACGGTCCTATCCACCAACAGCAAGTGTTTTGTCTGCTCTTTAAACATTTGCTCTTGCTTTAATCATCTGCCCACGCTTTTAACAAGGGGCCATTCTGATAGTTTATAAGGAGGCAAGCGACGGTGTATAGCTGGCTGATGATCCCGGTGTCGCGGTGAGGAATGACCGCGTCCAACAGCTTGTGTTGCTTCACCCTGCCGACAAGACGCTCGATGTGGACCTCGAGCCGAGCAACGGACTGACTTTCCCTCACTTCCTCAGCCGGCATCTGTTCCTTCTTTAGCAGACAGGAAGGTCGGTAAACTTTGCACAGCACGCAGCTGTCTATAAAAAAGCCTTTGTTGACCATAACGGCCATTTCAGGTTTCAGGAGAGATGCGATCCCACGCTTCTTCAGAAGCTCCTCGTCGCTGACGTATCCATGGTACACGGACGACACAAAAGTGACTGCACCGTGCGGGGCCACGCCAATTAACCCCTTGTAGGTGCAGAGGGACCCCTCGCCTTGAAGCAGGAGAGAGGGCTCTACGCAGTCCATCACAACATGTGTGTCTGGATAGTCCCGAAAACTCCTTTGGCATGTGAGCCTCGACCGCCTCCTTAGACATCCAGATGCGCACAGATCCAAGAATGGCGTAGAGAAAACTGGCCCAGCTTGTAACGATTGGACTCACCGCGGACTGATGGATATTGAATCTGTGGGCCAGGTCTCTCTCTCTGTTAGACCCACTGAGAGATGGACCATGAAGAGGAAAAACTCATCTATGGGCTGCATGGACTGACGCTGTTAACAAAGTTGTTTTTTTTGTTAACGCATGTAATGTGCGCGGTTATGCAGAGCAAGTCACGTCAGTAAGCATAAACATTTCCGTCTCTCTCCACCCAGCCCCAACAAAAAAATCTGTATGTAACAGCATTATAACCAAATTGTAGATGACATATAAACAAATTATTTACAGACGCACTGCCCGATCCTCCAGTTTCGCTAACTGTAGCGGGCCTGTCTCTGGTCGGACAAACCGTGCTGTGGGACGCAGGCTCAATGAGTCTCCAGAACGCCATCAAGTGGTTGTAAGTTGCAAACCTATGAGAAACGCTGGGCATGTTTGAAATAATATTCGCAAAAGCAAATGTAATGATCAGCCACCACGGTGTAGCTTATTTTTACTTTACTGTGTACTAAAATATAAGTCTTGTTCAAAAAATAAGTTGCATTTATCATACTTAAACTTCCTTAAGAAACTTTAAAAGGAATATACTTCCTTTGAATCGAATGTAATGATTTCCAGACACTTAACTGCATGATATTTATGACTGAATGAATAGCTTATAAATAATTTTTATAGCAAATTTAATAAATACATTTAATAGTTTTACATATATTTATATAGAGTATATATATCAATATCAGTGCTGACAAGTTTCTGACCCACTAAAGGAGGAATTAAGTACAGATTCGTGTATAATTTGATCAATTTATGTGAGCAAATTATTAAAAAATGATTCAAATGTACTTACAAGCATTTATGGTAAACTAAATATACTCATATTGAAAATTGTAAGTCATGTATCTGATTCATTGAATATATATAAAGTATTATTTTGATTATTATTATTATTATTATATAGTATTTGTTTTTATTTATTTATTTTACAAAAACTTTAAAACTTTGTGCATAGAAAATAAATCTGGTCTTCATTAAAAACCTTTCATAAGAAACCTTTCAAAGTGTCTTAGTCGACAAATCAAAATAAGTGAAGTCCTTCTTACATATGTGTGTGTGTGTGTGTATATATATATATATATATATATATATATATATATATATATATATATGTGTGTGTGTGTGTGTGTGTGTGTGTGTGTGTGTGTGTGTGCCCTAGTAGTGTACTTCAAAACTTTTGAAATACACTACTAGCACACATTCAATACAACCACCTATGAATTGTATGGAAACGTGTACGATGTTGTTTGTTTTAGATCATACCTAGTGTAAAAGCGTACGTCATCGTCAGATGCAGCGAACCGCCTCAAACAAAACCTCTGAAGGCCAGACAACTCTGCAACCTGCCTCTTCAGGCGCTCGACCTCCTTTCGGAGAACCTCGGTCTCGTTCGACTCCAGATGATCCCGGACGAGAGCTGAACAATAGTCGTGCTCCCGATGCCGGAAGCCCGTGGGCGTGGGCGCGGGATCCGGTTTGGCGGGAGACGGGACGCGTCTCCTCGTCCATAACCCGGTGCGCTTCGCCGTTCCTCGTGAAGAGTGTGGGCACGGCGCCCTTCTTCAGCAGTCTGCGCGATGTGGGAGTCGACTGCTGCAGAAAGTCGTCGCTCCTGAAGTGTCGACTGCAGACTCTTACGTTAGGACTGACCTTACAGTCTTCACGCCGGATATTCTGAAGCCACTTTTGGCGCGTTTCTTTGTTCAAAGGGAAACTGTGGAAACTAATCACAGAATTAAATCTTGAAGACATTTTACAGCACGGGACACAGCAATATCGAGACGATGCACCTTCGCGACGAAGATATTGAAAAGTTTTAGAACTCATTATTAAGACGTTGTATTTTGACACTTAATGGTATATTGCTGTAGTTTAGGTACAAAGTAAGTAAAAAAAAATATCGTAATCAATAGTTAATCGAAATGAGTCAGAAAGAGTTAACTACTAACACTAACTCCTATCGTGGGATACTACCGGAAGCTCGTGTAGACACTGAGATTTTAAGCGGACATACGTAGGCAGTAGCCGTCGAATCATTTAATGCCTGCCTCTGGCTATAATAGTATTTATTTAGTATTTAAAATGTCAAATTCTCCTTTTTGAAATATCCAAAAGAGTAGCCTACTTGTCGAACTCTTTTATAGTAAAGTTCATTTATAAAAAAAATTCAATTTAATAGCTTTAGAGTGTATATCAATTTATAAGAGTGCTAAAGAGTTTCTGATCCACTAAAGTAGGACTTAAGTACACATTTGTGCATAATTTCCTAGATTATGTAAACAAATTGTCATTAAAATATGATTAAAATTAACTTACAAGCATTTATGGTGAATTAAATATACTTTTATATTGATAATTGTATGTCACACATCTGATTTCTTGATTATTATATATATATTGTATTATATAACTTAGAAATAGTTACCTATATTTAGGGCAACAAATAAATCATATTTTTGCACAATACTACTACTACTACTACTAATAATAATAATAATAATAATAATAATAATAATAACAAAATAATTGTTAATTATATAAAAAGTTTTAAAACTCTCTCCATAAAAAAAAAAATCTGGTCTTCATTAAAGAAAAAAAAAGTATATTAATCGTCAAATCAAAAATTTGAATTCTTGAGCACTTAAGCTAGTTCTAACATGTGTTTAATTTAATGTATTTTACATTTAAGATGTATATTTTTCATTATAATTTTGTCAAAATACAGCTTTTGACTAGATAATTTTGTATTTCATGAATTGTAATTCATTATAATCGAAACTCGCTTAAAGTCGTAAAGTATGGAATGGAATATGTTGTGAAATATCAGAAAGAACGGCTTCTCAAAAGAATGTTTGGTCTGTTAGGAATTTATACAATAGTTTGATTTAATATATTTACAAAATATATGCGTGACTCGCTGAAATACAACTGTAAAGTATTAGTTAAACCGGATCCAATCCTCTTGGAGGACACCATGTGGCAGCTGTTGGACATTACACGTAAAACATCATGATGGTGAAACATAAGCAAGAATGTGT
This sequence comes from Puntigrus tetrazona, assembly GCF_018831695.1. NCBI lineage: Eukaryota > Metazoa > Chordata > Actinopteri > Cypriniformes > Cyprinidae > Puntigrus > Puntigrus tetrazona. The sequence continues at coordinate 14,869,466 of NC_056709.1, read as the reverse complement.
TTTACTAAATATTCTGCTTGTTGTTCTAGATATTTATATGAAAAAATAATCATTTCTGAAACAAACTGGAGAAAAGCTTGTAGAACTACCCCAGTAAAGAATAGCATGATCGAGCAAATAACCTCTTCTTAAAGGAGATTTATTGACAATTATACAGAGAAGAAACATAGTATTTACTGTACTATTAATAAACCATATGTTCCAACATGAAAAACAGTCCTAAAATGCTAATAGTATTTTGTATTTAGACTTAAATATTTCCACCTATTTTACCTTATCTTGTGTTTTGCAAGAAAGCTGGGCAGACTTTTGTATCATACTCGTTTTAGTTCTCCAGTTCTTCGACATTCAATTATGCATCGCACAGTATATTACTGCAATCAAATGTTATTACTAAGAGAAATGCACAGAGCCCGTAGTCATGGGAGAAAAAAATGCTTTAACGACACCCTGAGAAACTGTGCTTTTGCCTGCAACATCTTTTTCATTTTTTGCTAAACTTTCAAATTCATTTGCAAAAGCTTTCTGTTTTGCTTGCAGCCAAAACTAGTTTGGAAATAGCATAACGCGGAGGAAAGCTATTGCAGTGCTTTTGCAGGGGAAATAAATTGGTGAACTAAATTGAATTAGAATTAGACATTTTATAACGTTTGCTAGGGGACGTGAAAATGTAGTTAAAAAGCATTGCGATTTTTGCTGTGCATGCCTTATTTTTGCGAGAGTACAGAAACATTTTTTCTTATCAAATGCAAAGTTCATCAGGTAATGCAATGCTTTTTGGGGAAGAATGCGGAAGCATTGCTTGCATGAATCCTATTATTTTTCCATCACGCTCCATAGTGCTGAATCAAAACGAGAACAGACACCTTTTCCTGTAGGTCAACGTTTCAAATGGATCCGAGACGCGTGTCTCTGCCATTTCGATAACTGGAAAACAAAATGAACAACCGTTACTCTGCATGATCTTGCTCATAACTGTCTTTTAGCAACGGATATATATACGTACATGATCGGGACAGCGCTGATGTAACTAACAGCACAGGAGAGGAGGAAGCAGAAGCCGCTGAACCAGCCGAGAGTTAGCGGGTAAACGGAGGTGAAAAAGACGTTAGACAAGAGATCGGTCACAGCCAGAAGCAGCTGGAGCATCCCAAAGACTCGCCCTGTCGAAAAACACAGCAGAGGACTCTCATGAAGTATCATATAACATGCAGTATCACCTCGACTAAAGCTTACACTTAGATGAAGCGCATTTAAAGTTTTTGTTTCTGTTGAGTTTACCATACTGCTGGGGATGCAGATCCTTGGACAGCATGGCTCTCAGGGTCGGCATGGGGACGCAGGCAAACATCATGATCCCTCTAGCTGTTTAAAACAACACATCTCAACCTTTCACTGGAAAAAAAAACTACGTTACAGATAGATATAACTCTATTTTGCCCAGAAGTAAGTGTTTAAAGTCGTCTTAGTTATGCATTTGTTTATTGCAAGCACGCCAGATTTCACTAGGGATATTTGTGGATTATTGTGATGTTTTTATCGGCAGTTTTGACTCATTCCGACGGCACCCATTCGCTGCGGAGGAAGTTATTTAATGCAAATATTTTAAAAATCTTAGGAATAAACCACTCAGCTACACAATGCGTGGCTTAAGGCACGCCATAACTAAAATGTTCAGTATAAAAATGCGCATGGAGATTTTATTAATGGACATTTCCAGGTCTAGAAACCACATTTATATAACCTCATATCCAAGATTTTTATGATAGAGGGAGCACTGTGAACCCCCAACCCCCATTAAAATATATTATCTGTTATTTTATTGCTTGCTTTGTCTGGTTTCAAATAATTTAAAGTAATCTTTTAGTGCTTTATACAATACAGATTGTGTCAAAGCAGCTTCACAGTGATGAACAGGGGAAAAAAAGCTAAATCAATTATGGAAACTCAACTACGAAATCAATTTAATAGAGGAAATGCTTTTTAAAACCTGGCAACCCTGAGTGCACACAGTTTTTAAATGAATGAGGCGAAAACACACTCAAACATGCAAGATGGAGTTCTCTGAGATATTGTGCTTAAACAGAAGCGTAATATACAGCCAGTCTATTTTCTTTCACATATATATTACACAGCAGCAACTAAATCTTAAGCTTGTCTGTGCACTTGCAAAGGTGCAATATTAATCAGTGTTGCCAAGTCTGTGGTTTTTGCCACTTAATTGGACTACTTTAATACTGTTGCTTTTGTTACGTAGACCTGGCAACTGGTTGAAAACCACTGCTCTGTGGCTATTACTGGAGGGCTATTTCAGTGATACCTGTGAGGTCACCTGTAATTGTCTTATAATAAAACTCACCCAGGAAGTAGACCCAGCTTTCTACAGCGAATGCCATGATCGCCATCCCAGTACAGTTGGACACAATGCCCAGTAGAGTGAGGGCTGTGTCTCCCAACACTTTGAACAGAACCAGGACTCCTACGAAGCTGCTCAGGTACATGGCGCTGGTGGCAGCCCTGCCATATCCGGCCCAAACCGAGTCCCAGCTCAGGGGGGGCTTCAGCACATACAGCTGGAGCACATTTTCCGCCCCAACCATGCCTAGCATGAACAACACCATGGCTGACATCAGCGTGCCTACAGAGATTCGATCCATCGTTTTCCCATTTTCGGATTCAGCCAGCAACGGCTCACTCTCGGACAGGGAACGTCTCAAGTCCGTGAGGGCAAACACGGTGTACAGCAAGGCCAAAACGCTGACTAGAATCGCCGTCAGGAGGAGAATCGACGGTCCCATCTGGTACATGTATCCGGACAGGAGACCTCCCGCGACCCCCGCGACCCCAAAACAGAAGTCCACGATGTTGAGTTTAAGAGTGCGCTTGCCCTGCTCCGAGCTCAGAGACGCCAGAGCCGCCACCCCGGCCCAAAACATCGGGCCGCCTCCGCTCAAACCATGCAGCAAAGAACCCAAGTACAGGAACTCCAGAGGAACTTCGCAGTACATGAAGATGACAAGCATGAACATGCCTAAAACCGAACCCATTTGAGAAGTCACCACGAAGACTTTAGGTCCATGACGGTCTGCCATGCGACTCAGTGGTATAATGGACAACATGGCCGCCACAGAGGACAACACGCTCTGAATAAGAAGAAAGCGTGAAGATAAGGCCTGAGCCCGATCGCTGTCTCCTGCTGTTGCCTTCAGCGACTGGTTGTACACGGTCTGCGTAAGGGCCATGTCAAAAAAAGACGTGCCCAGTCTATTGATGACAACCATCGGCTCCACTGAAGTCAGAATGGACCCCATATGAGCTTGAAGCTTGAATTTTTTACCTTTAAGACAAAAGCAAAAACAAAAAATAAACAGTATTGATACTGAATTTCTGCAATAAGTATTGATACTGAATGTGAGAATTTGGAATACAAATTTTATTCATTTTAATGTTTTAAAATGCTCACCAAGGCTGCATTTCTTTAATCAGAAACACTGTAAAAACTATAATATTGTGAAATATAAGTTTTCTAGTTAAATACAATTTTTAAATAAAGTTTGTTGCTGTGTCACAACGCTGAATTTGTAGCCACCATTGGGTTAGTTTATGTCCAATTATTTATAATGGTTATTATTATTATCAACAATAAATAAATTTTTTATGAAGTCCATGATTCATTTTTTCTCGATTCTTTGATTAATGAAAATCTCAAAATAATAGCCTTTTTCAAAATTTTTAGTAACAGGATAATTTTTTTCATATTATTTTACTGCAAAATATTCACTAGAGTGAAATGTGTGACAACTAGCTCAAGTCGCTCCTGCTTATTTAAAGTAATGTTGCATGTAGATAAACAAAGATCGATCAATGTCAGATCCAAATATAATGTTGTCTCACTTTTTATACAAACAGTAACATGTTCATACAGTAATGCATTTAAGTTATTGCAAGCTAATATGAATATTCTTTATAAATACAGGAAAAAATGCATTGCACTTACTCAAATTGTTTTATCCGCTGGAAATTGATTTGAATCGAGGTGAATGAGTGGAAAGCCCCACTTGGCACTGTTTTGCAGTTTAATGCAGAATGGAAGCTGTATGATTGAATTGAAAGTGATTTAAAAGGTAACTTGTTGCTGCTTGTAAATGCATCTACCATGAGCTTCCCTTGATTTCACCTCTGAGTGCATGAAACAAAGTGTGGTACTAATACAAAGCGTTTCAGAGGAGGATTTGAGTCTTGTCTAACGTCCGTGGCTTTATTAATCTGCGCTGTTGCTGTGTAGAAAATGTATAACTACGCTGGCATTAAATGAACAAACAATTTAACAAGCTGCGTTGCATTCAACCGTGTATTAACGGGGTTTATCCTCCAGAGGGCGCTGCGGCGCCGTGGCCATATGCATGCCGAAAGAAACGTCAAACGTTTAGCTTAATAAATTAAATTAATTGATCTGAAATACTGCACAAAGATATTCATTAAAGGGAATCCATGTATAAGAGGATTGTTCAGCAGGTATGTCATTTTTATGCCGGTTTTTAATTAGTGCTGGAACTTTAACATACAAGTTGGAAAACACCATGAGAGTGATATTGCACGTTTTTTTGTTGCTTAAGAAGGTATGGGTTACATTAAAAGTAGGTTCCCAAACTATTTGTCTTTTTTTGTCTCAAGTACACCTTAAAAAACCAGAAACCAAACCAGAAATGTCTTATATTTCACTGATGTATTTAGCACTAATGAAGTCATCAGTATTAATATAATTTATTAAATAATAATAATATAACTTACCAAGAAAATATAAATCTCTTTTTTCCCATTTTACATTATTTATTTATTTATTTTTTCTTTCTGCAGTACCAGTGTTTAAGGAATCGCTGTTGAGGGCTAAACCTTAAAACCTTAAACATGTCTAAAAAGCAAGCTTTTTATTATATATATTGCATATATTATTATTATGTTCAACACAAAATACATCAATGTTATATTTTGATACGAAATAAATTTTTACATAGCAGACTATTATTGGAACAAATCTGAAGACACACTTTACAATGTCTAATCTGTAAGGTAGATTGTACATTTAAAAAAGAACAATTATCATATAACATTTACAATACAGCAAAAATCTCCAGTGCAACTGAATCTTCAATATGAATCTTCAATATACAATACAAAAAGAATCTTCTATTGATATTCTATAAATTTTCAATACAAAATAAAATCTTCTATTGATATTTTAGATTTGGAAATCAAGAGTTTACATTATTTCTAAATAAAGACCACTTTGTTAAATCAACAGGCTTGTGTGTTAATGAGTTCACGTCCAGGTCCAGATCTCACGGCTCCTCCTGTCTTTGTAGGAACCCAGCTACTTTGTTTATTTGGTTTTATTCCTTGCGTAAAAAGCAAACCGGTCTATTAATTTAAGTACTGAGGATTTGAAGATAAGTGACATTAATAATCTGGAACACAGTCTGATGTTTTATTTTCATATGACATATTTGTATAAATGTGTATATTTTCTAAGTATTAAGGATGTTAGTACTGGGCGGAGAAATAAGATAAAGAAACTTTTCACAATGCGGTTTGCTAGCGCTTACAAATCACCCCAAGCAGGTAAGATGCTCTCCACACTTAAACCTTTTTCCACCACACCAGTCAATTTAGAACAGCCAGCTAAACTGAGTGAGATGGAAGCAACATCCATGTTTTATGTTCACTGGCTTTATATGGTGAGGTGACATGAGTAGTGTGGAATTAAAACCAGTCCTTCTCATCTGAGGATGATTTCTGGGGTGTCTTGTTACGTCGGTGATGATTCATTAGCTCTCTTGATTGGCGTACATGCCTGCCTCCCACTGCAGTGCTCGTTGGTTTTTATGCCTTATTACACGGGTGGCCTCTACAACCTGCCGAGAAACCAGTTACACAACATGATCAAACTGGATCTGTTCCAAAATCCAGCAGAGAGCACTAGACATCGAAACCGTCAGCTCACCTCATTGTTTATGGCATCAATAGGTTGAATCCCAGCATACTGAGGAAAGAAAGAGTTATAAAGTGAAAAAAGTCTTCACATTGCATTGCATCGATTGATAGTGTACCTAAAAATTCTAATTCTTTACTTATGCATGTCATTTCAAACATGTATGACTTTCTTTCTTCTACTGGATTAGCGATTTGAAATGACATGAAGGGCTATCTACTTGAGTGGTTTGTGATTTTCTTGAAAGCAACTTCACTCACTGCACTTTCTTCCAGCTTTAGTTTGACCCGTCTTTCTTCAAAGTCCTTTAGTAGTGTCTCAGTCAGACCTTTCTGGGAAGAAGGCGACGACAGGTCAGCAAGTGCACTCAAGGGTTTGATGGGGGTTGTTCTTGAAACAGTCGGGGACGCGGCTTTCGGGCTGCCCCATGGCTGCGGTGTCATAATTGACACTGAGGGAAGTCTAAAAGTGGGTCGTGGTGAGGACAACTGTGAACTTTTATCTGGAGAGATAAACAAAGAAAAACAAGAGATTATGTTTACTATTCATTCGCCTACTAATATGAGTCATTCCTTTCCCCATATATTATGAACAAATATATCATAATTCCATTATGGATACAAACAAGGACGCATTTGGTTGCCTAAAAAGCAATCCTTAACTTCAAATGTGCATTTATATCCATACAGTAAATGATTAATCATTCTTCAGTGAAGCAGAATGTCATGGTATGTCCAAAGTTCAGAAACTACGTTGGCAATTCCTTCTCATTCCTTGGTGCTGCTGACATCCATAAACATTAAACGCTTTAATCAGGTAGCTACTGTATAAACCAGAAAGTTATGAAATGCACATGCCACAAACATTGTAGAGAATAACAAGACAGTTTCCCAGCAACAGAAGGTATCCCCATTCCCAGTTGTGTTTAGGATGTTTGAGTGCAGTAAGACTGGAAAGTTATACCTGTTACAGATAAGTGAGAAGTGTCCAGACTTCCGAAATAAGGATTACTGTAATTAGTTTTCTTTTCTAGAAATGCAGAATCCACTTCTGCCATGTTAGCATGAAGAGTTTGTGGTGAAAATGCAGTCTCTTCGCTGGTTAATGGAGACCTAGGTTCAGAGGAATTCACAGATGCTGGGTTAGGTGCTGAGAAAGACTGACTACTGGACTCTCTCAGCTCTTGGAGCTCTTGTTCTCGTCTGAGGTCTTCTTCAATTTCCTGACGAATGCTGTTTGGGGCATTCTGCATTTTAGGGCTCCAGTCGGTGTACTCAAGGTGAGATTTCCAGGTAGGAGTGTACCGACTGGTTTTTGGGGGTTCCAGTGGGGACGGAGGATTTTGAGAGTAAATTCTGGTCCTTCCTGACATGCTTGTGCCATTTTCCACAATCCAGGATGGCTCTTTATTTGTTCTAAGGGTACTGGTTTGGCACTCTACCCCATTTTCTTTACGAACGATTACTTTAGGATGGTCCTCAGGATGTGCACTTACTTGGACTTGGTTTCCAAAAGTGCTGCTATCAGAGTTTTTCTGAAGAATAGATTCATCAGGATGTCGGTGAGGACAGCAAGGCGAAAGAACTTCCTGTGAGTCCAAAAGGTTACCTTCCTCTACAAGTGCAAGTTTCTCTGTAATCCATGTGCCATCTGCAGACACTGTGCTTTGCTCTAAATCATTTGTGGGACTTTCTCTTAGACTTGACCCCAACGATGTGACTGGAATTTCATCCGTTTGTGACTCAAATGACTTCTCACTGTCCTGTACTTGGTTCTCTTGGGTATCATGGCTTGAAACACTGTTTGTGATCTGCCGCTGTTTCTCAAGTTCACGCTCTCTCTGAATAAGGAAACTTACTCTGTTGGGTTCTTTAGGTTTTGAAGCTTTCACCTGTGGAGATGATAGGGACAGAATTGGCTTTATCCTGATCTCCACCATTTCTGAATTGTCTTTGTGCAAGATACCCCTTGATCGACGTAGACTCTCTTCCCGCTGTTGGGAAATTCTGATTTCCCTTTGAATTGGAGTTTCCTTTGCACTCAACATTGTCAAGCTGCTTCCCATCTCTGAAATGGAAGGATCGTTCGAAATGGTCCCATTGTTGGGGTATCCTCCGCTTTGGTCACCAAGACCAGAGTCAACATCATCTAAAGCACCTCCATTTTTTGAATCCTCAGTCACAGTTTCAGTCTGTACTTCTGTTTCTTGTTGGGTTGCTTGTGGGATCTCATTCTCATCTAGGCTGTTGTCTTTGAATTCTTGTCTTAGAGTGAAGATGCTGGCCGTCGAGGACAGAGTTCTTCCCCGCAGTTTGGGGGAATAAGGCAGCCGCTCGGGACTCTGTAGGAAGGGGTTCTGTTTTGATTGTTCCATCATTAAAAACTGTTTTCGTGCTGCGTTGAAGTCAATTTGCTCATTGTCTATGGTGCCAGGTTCAACCCTGGCTTCTTCAGTCTTCTCTCTCACTGGTTTGTAGCTTAGACTAAACCCATGCAGGAGTCTTTGCGGCGTGTTACTGAGGTCAAGATTTTCTAAGGCACTCCACTGTTCTTTAAGGGCAGGGCTCTTCTTGGGTGCCTGATTCCGGATGATCTCAGTTCGGTCTGGGTTTTCCTCATGTTCGTTCAAAGTGTAAGCATCTTCTATTCGGTAACGGTCATCTCCATTGGTTTCTTCGAAAAGCCTTCCAGGTATCTTTTCCTCTGTGTACGTTTGTAGCTTAAATATGCTCTTCTCCTTCAGGGTATTCAGTTTGGCCTGCCTTTGTGGAGAAACCATGTAGACCTCATTCATCTCAGCTTCTGGACTTGCTGGGTCATCTACAAAGGAATAGAAGCCAACATGTGAGCCTGAGCTGCTGGCGGTTGCAGGGCTGCTTGGGTAGCTTGGAGTACTGGGCCTAAAGTCTTCACTCTCACTTCCATCCTCAGACACAGCCACTTGCTTAGCCTGGACCACCACATCTGGAGGACTGTTGCCATACCCAGAGGACACTATCACAGTGGGCTGCATGTCTGTCACTGTTATGCTTTCCAAGCTGAACCTGAAAGAGTTACCATCCTGACTGCTACTCCACGTGTTCTCTAGCGATTGGGGTTGGCCTGTAGGGCTCAATATGGAGCGCAAATCCGACTGCTCTAGCTTAGGGGAGAAGGGCTTCATCACCCAACGTTTTGGGTTGCTGGTCATGGGCACTTTGGATGGTGGATGGTTCTGGGCAGCCCTGGGAAGTGGAGGTCTCAGAGAATAATGGGAATGGATCACAGCCTGCTCCTCTGTTAAGGAGTGAGTGCATGCATCATATGGGTTGACCGTCACAGTAGATGCCTGTCTCTGAGTAACGACAAAAATAGAAACAGATTTAGTAATGGACCATGCGGAGACTAGATGATTAACATGCGGTAAGTAAACGTGTCTCCATATATATAACATGCGTTGTTTACATGGTACAAGGTTTAAAATGCAAAATGTAAAATGAACATTTAGAACACTTATCAAAATTTAATATTACATAAAAAACCAAATCAGTGATAAAAACATAACACTAGAAAAAAGATGGTACTTTCAAAAACTGTACTTTTTAAAAACTGTTCTTTGTAAAGTTTTACCATATTTCTTGTAACTGAATAAGTGTATTATAATTGCCATTTCGTTCCTTTGTCCTACTAAATACTACGGTTACAACTTTAACTAAACTTTATTCATTTAAAAAGCCTATAACTGACATAATTACAATAAACTGCAACTCCCTTGATAAATTGTTTAAAATGAGCATCAAAACTATAGTAAAATTGTGGTAAATCACCATAATTTCATCAGTTTAGCCTCTCATTCAGCTGAAAATCTTGCGTCTGTTTGGCTTTTTTCGATAGTACACATCTTATGCTTAGTACTAAAACACATTTACATTGCATACAACTGCACTCAATGGGTTATTCAAGAGATATTTTTAAATATAATTTTTAAAGCAGTTTTAATAAACATGACAGCGAGAGAAAGCTATATTTTATGCTTACATTTTAGAAAACAAATATTTTTGATGTACAACTTTTCTGATCACAAAACCTTTGAGTACTTAAAGTTCTTCAGATGGTGAATGTATAGGTTTATTAAAAAACAAATTGGCACTCACCCCACGTTATTGAAGAAATACGTACTAATCCGTTGTTTAAGAATAATTTATCATGGTAGGAAAATAAATTATCTGGTCTGTGTACTGCATCAAAACAATAGATAAGAGCGTCTACCACTTTGAACACGCTTACGTAGTTATAAGGGAGTTTTGCTCCCTGTCACTGGTTTCTGTGTGTGACATTGTGAACTGTGAACCGCTGATAAAATGACAGCAGGCCAGTTTCCTGGAAACCACTGCTCTGCCTCTGCTGATTGGCTCAGACTGTTTGAGGGGTGTCCCAAAAGTGTAAAAAATATACTGTAGCTTTACAGAAGTATGATGACCAAAACAACGATTCAGGGAGCCGTGCTACAGCAAGCCTTTACCCCATGAAAACATTTGAAATATATGCCCACTAAAGGACAGCTTCTTATCCAGATTCAAATGCAGTTTTCATAATATTAAAAATAAATACTGATAACAGAACAGCTACGTTTTGATAGATGCTTAGAGTAATGTGGACTGTATTTAAAAAACGACTTTGTAAAATCTCATTCTCGCTTTCTTACAGACAGATCGAAGTGCATCATAAAAAATAATCGTAAGATACATAACCGTATTCAACCTGATCAACCTTTAGCCTGCAGTGACAATAAAATGGCTGAAAGAGGAAACATTCCTGCCATGAAATGCATTTAAGACTTGTAATATTATATAATATAGAGAACAATCTTTTTTTAAAAAAACGGAACATTAAGCTAAAGGTTTTACTGTTTTAATTGATAAATATGCTTTGTCACTTTATGCTATTGTTATACAGTACATACAAATGTTTTCACGCATTTCAAATGAGCGAATAATATGAACTATTTATTCTAATATAACAAGATGAACTATTTATTCTCACGAAACCTTTCATTTAAAGAAAAGTGAGCAACACTCACCCTCAGACATCAGTAGCGGTGTGAGAGCCTGTAGTGTCACATGCATCAGAAGACACTTCTGGTTTTACTGCACTGACTTGACAAAGTTCAATATCACGTATGCATAATTAGACACAGCCCACACCCAGACAGAAGGAGCGCAGAAACTGATAGGTTGAAGAATAGACAACTGCTAAATTAATATAAAAGCCTGTTGCGGAACCATCTGTATGCAGAATTAACATTAGAGGTGTTAAATGGGCCTGAATAAACAACGACCTTTACAATTACATGTATCCGTATGGACTGTAGTGAGGATAACAACAACAGTGCAATTAAAATTAAAGCTGAGACTGTCATTTGGGCTGTGCGATGAGCTTAGGAAAACTCCCTCGGGATGAGTGAAAGTACAGAGCATGACACTCATATATTACATTCCAGAGTTTATGACCAAAAAATGTCTTTTTCTAAACTCAACACTAGCAACTGTTTAACTGATCAGATAGAAAAGCGCCAATATTGGAGTTTTTTTGTACAAACGCACAAGTAGATTTAATAATACAGATCTAAACTAAACTGTATTTGATCTAAAGTAAACAAACAAAAAAACTTTTTTACCTTCAAATATAATTAAAATCATTCTGCACTGACATCTAATCGGGCAAATAACAGCAGGCTGCGGGTAAGAAATTGAATTACTTTACAGCAGCGACAAAACTGTAATTACTGTAATTATGACACTGGTAAAATAGCAACATTGAATTCCACTCACATAAATATAGAGGGCTTCAAAGCTGCAAAAATACACTACATACTACATACAATTGGCCAAATATTACTTAATGTTAAGCTAATAAAAAAAATGGTATGCGTTCACAATATTTACTTAACATTTTGCACAACTACAGAATAAAAAGTCATAGTTCAGGTAAACATAAACTGCCACAACCACAGTAAAATGTATTCAGTAAAAAAATATAATGCACAAGTATTTTACTTTTTTATTAGCTTTTGAATATAAGCATCATAGCAAAGTAGGACCATTAGTATTGTACTGTACACATTATTTTATTTATATGGTATTTCTGTTTCAACGTGTTATAAAGCTTATTTTATAAAGCTGATTAAGTGAGACTCATTTAACAATTTGTAATGGAATTAATTACTTTCGTTAAATGCCTACACACTTCAAAATAAAGGTTCCTAAAAAGAAGCTTTTTTTTTTCTTAACGTGAAAACCATTTAAGTAATATAAAAAATCTTTTTTATTATGAATAACCTTTCGTGGAATAGAATGGATATTATGGATGTTAAAGGTTCTTCATGGAACCATCAATGCCAATAAAAAACCTTTATTTTAAGAGTCAAAAGGTCTAACCATTTTTTTTAAATGTGTTTTGTAAAACCCTACCTTAAAAGAATGATCCAGACTATTACATAGCACCTGCCACGGAGGAGTGTACCTGAACATGGTGTCTGTTGCAGCACTAGGAAAACACTAGCATGCATTTAACTCAACTCGATCCTGAAGAGTCCTGAAGAGGGAACAGAAAAGCTACATTATTTTTTATGTACCGTAACCTACCAAGAATCAAAGAAATACAAATACTTTAAGTGTAAAAGCAAAGTTTTAAAAATGAATGTATTTTGGTACTATGCGATAAAAAAATTGTTTGCTTTTACTCTCATTCGTCCTATTTCGGAATGACTCACCACATCTTTTGGAGGCCGATGGATCCAGCGAGACCATTGTGTTTAATAGCGTTGAAACATACAGTGAAAGCAGGGCCGGCCTACCCCATCGGTACAGCTGGGGGTGTCAGGCTAGTTTTCAGTCTTCATCCGCTACCCATAAAACCTGTGTTTTGGCTCAGTTGCTGTGGTAAAGCTCCTCCTCCAGTATGGCTTCAATATGGTCAAAACAAGAGATATCACCTTAAACAAAAATGTGACCTGGCCCATGGTCAAAGATTCAGTGCATGCATGCGAGCGTGTGTGTGTGTGTGTGACTGTGCTGAGGGCAGGAATACCAGCCTGGAATGCTGCTACAATCAGCAACCTTAGGACAAAAGCCGAGAATACCCCTCTACCATCCCATAATGCACCTCATAGTTGCTGTGAAGCCTGGTCATTTAATCATTGACAATAGTGGTGACAATACCACTATGGCTCTTAGATTAGCTCTGAATGGCAACAGTGGTGTTCCTCAGGTCTCACTACTGGGCCCGCAACCAGTTTATATATATTTTTTTCATCAAATCAAGTTTTTTTCCAACTTACTCCTCAGCTTTGTCCTTAGTTTGTGTCAAGATGCTGGCTCATAAGAGTCATTTGTTAACCAGACTACACTGGTTGTGCTGTACATTTCTCCTTCACTCAAAAGAACAGGCTCGTAAGAGTCATTTGTAAGTGAATCGAACTAGTCTGGTTGTGCCGTATGTTTCTGATTCACTCATTAGAGTCATTTATTAGCGAATCGGATCAACACTGTTTGCACTGTACATTCCCGACTAACTAGTTTTTGTGTGCAGCATGCAAGGACAGCTCAATAGAAAGCAGTTTCTTGCTTTTATTTCGCCGTGCGTGATATTTTCATTGCATTTCATTCAATACAGACTGCAAAATGAATCTTTTTTTGCGCTGTCGACGATAGCAGGAAATACCGTTACATAATGATTTGTGCATTACTGTAGAATAGATCGTCAGCGGCACATTTGCTGGACGAAGAAAATAAGACAGAGGCAGTGATTTCTGTAACACACGTCACATTTTAATGTCTCCTTCCAACTCCTTCTACAGCTCTGTCAGGTTCATAAGAAAGCAGACCTTCACAACACACAGACAACAGTGGCAGTAAGAGCACACACTCATTATCAGGAGATCCAATAAGAGAGGAACCTGGTTATATGTTCCTACACTGTCCTCTGTTCTATCATGACTTTGAACTCAGCTTGTCATCAAGGGTTAGGGGTTCAAGCACAGGGACGTTATCTAACATGGAAACGGATATGTATATGTAGATATGTGTGATGTATGTACCTATAAAAGCATGCAGCTATACAAAAGAGTTACGCCAGGCCCGAGGCCAGACAGCAAGGCATTCAGGGGCGAGGAACACGTCGGAACTGGAATGTTAGTACTGACGGACAGTAAGGTGAGCGGCAAACCATGAAACTCACAGTGATGCAAAGACTTTAAAGGAAGTTGCCCGGAGCATTGGGAGGAAAGCAAAAGGTTTCCGAACCATTAATTATAACCTCACCGACGCTGCTTTACATCCAAAAAGTGTACACGTGGATAAGCGAATGTGTGTAAACGCAATAAACGGAATAGTCTTTTTTTTTTTTTTTTTGCATTCATGTTGACCTCATTTGACTCCTGGGCTTCTAAACAACATTCACTGAGTTCACCCCAGCAATTCGGGCAGTAATGTAAGTAATATGAGAGATAAAGCGTGACATATTAAATGTAACAAATCATGAAAACGACCACATAGACGCAACACACACACACACACACACACACACACACATTATTCTAGCACACATCTACCAGCTACCCATGCCACATAATTTAATTCTCCTAAAAATGCTATTAATTTGCTATCAAATTAAATTTACAAAGTAAGCAATTTATAAGGTACAGGTTTAACATTCATTAAAAAAACCCTCCATGGTGACATAAAGGTGCATTTAGTAGTTTGGAGCTAAAGTTTTACACACAGAGGAAATACATTTGTTTTGTTACTTAGAAAAAGATTTCTCCAAAATGTATTTCAGTTATTAACGGCGTGTGCCATCCCCATCAAAATGTATTTTAGCACGATGAAAGGGCATGACCCCCGGAGTTTCACTAAATTTCACGACCGCTAGTAGCCCAGCGTTGATCGGGGATGCAAAGAATTCATATTTTACAAACACTGTGCCTTCCAGCAGAAACAATGGGACAATCATTACCTGTATATAGTGATTTCAAGCTTTTTGAAACACTAAACTGATTTGCAAATTGTTTCGATTAAAAAAATCTCAAAACACAGCGCGCTGGTTATTGTGTAAATGCAATGTGATCATAGCCCAAACCTGCAGAAAGACGCCTTTTACAATTACCAGTTACAATTGTATTTAATGAAGTATAATTAATACTGAATGTAATTTACGTATCACTAAATACCATGTAATATGAAGCGCCTGAATCATTTTTCATAATTTTGTATGCTTGTTTTAGGCAGGACTTGATGTAATGAAGCCAGTTTCACTACATATTAGCGCTGTGAAACAATTACTTGCAATTAATCGCGTTCAAAATAAATGTTTTTTATTTATATATGTGTGTTTACTGCGTGTATTTATCATGGTCTGAAGCCATCAGACAGAAACATCGGTACGGCAATATTTGGCGAGGAAAGTCTCGAGTTAGACAGGTAAAGGAATTAAATACATCCCTCTGAAACACCACGGTATCTGTGTTACTTACATGAAACTAGACACTGATTGCGAAACCTAACTACAAATGCACCTTTAATGTTACTAACGTTTAAATTTGTTATGGAAAAGATGAAAATAACTAAATAAGCACCAATCCATCACCCATCTCTTCCACAAAGACATAGGCTACAAAAACAATATGCTTTTTGTTTTTACTGAAGCATTTGGCATCATAGCTACTTTTTGTTCCAACTTTTCACAAAAATGCTAACATATATATATATATATATATATATATATATATATATATATATATATATATATATAAGAAACAGCTTCAATACTTGGTATAATAACCTATTAAATGTTTCCTGTCCCCTCGCCACACTTCCTTGGAACAGCTAAGGAAGGGCGGATAATGTCCTTCCTGTCTCTCCATTCTAGTCTCGGGAACTGTTATAATTGCTGTGGAAGTGAGAGAGCTTTGCTTATTCTGACACTAGTTTACACGCATGAGGGCTCTTGCATAGGATTGGCTGCAGCAGTTTGTTGATGTCACTTGTTAGGAATGAGCGGTCACTGATCCCTTCCTGAGGGCTGACGGCAGTGCGGACTGGCATACCATTAAAAACACACAGCCAGCCTGATACATACACACACACACCTCCGAAAGTCAGAACAAGGCCAAATGCACACGAGCGATGCAGATGAAAGATGAGAAGGCTACAAATGATCCGATGCGAGTTTACATCATGCAGCAGTTTGAAAGTAACCGAGAGAACAACTGACTCTCTACTCTTGATCTCTATTTCCAATAAATAGAGCATTTCAAGTGGGGGTTATATATATATATATTTTAGTTAGAAACACAAAGGAACGATTACAAACACATGCGCGAGCTCTTTGCTGCAACAGTCTAACTGAGAACGACCACCGAACAGCCTAACAGCAAAACATCAAAGCTTACTGAGATATCCTCAGCTCACCTGTCCTACATTTCAATATGAAAGAGCGCAATCTACTGGACTCACGGGAGAACAAAAATAAGGGAAATAAGGAAAACGGTGCTGTATTACTGTGTGTTTGAGATATAGCAAGGGAAAAGAGAAGGGATTGGCCATTTAAATGTTTTTTTTCATTTAAAGCAAACAGCCTCATACTGGTTACACGTGCATTTGCAGGAATGTTGGTTCAATAGAGAGCATAAGCTGTGACATGCTTTAATTTACTGTAAAACTATTAAAACTCATCCCTAAGTTTGTAAAATCATGTGGATTATGCAATATATATATATATATATATATATATATATATATATATATATATATATATATATATATATATATATATATATATATATTGCATATTGTATATATTAAAGAATGTAATACGTTTAATAAGCAAGGATGCAAAAAATAAAAAAGTGTTTCTTGAAGGTTCATGTGACAAAAAATAAGATTTGATTGATAGAAATTAATTACAATTTAACATTTATTTAAATTGAAAAGAGTTGTTTTTAATGATAAAATTTCACCTCTTACTGTACTTTTGATCAAATAAATATATGTAAATCTCTTGGCCTAAATGGCCATCATTAGAGAAATGTTTTTAAAACTATGTGATATTCTACAATAATATTTCACAATATTACTGTTTTTACTGTATTTTGATCTAATAAATGCATCCTTGAGTAAAAGAAATGGCTTTCAAAAGCATTTAAAAACTAAAAACTAAAATGTACAGCTTTAGAGCTACAAAAACTTTTTTTGTAAGTGACAATTCATATGTTTAAAAAAAAACATTTTGCAAACTGAGGGATGAGTCAAAACTATTTTCTGTATTAATCAAGAGCTCAGCTCGTATCGAACCCAGAACTTTTCTTTAAAACTCCCGCATGATGGACATTTCTAAGCAAATGCAAAGTGCGCTCTGTCAATCCCACAGGCTTTATTCCTAATTTGAAAAACAAAATAAAACAAAAAATAATTGCAATACTTCTCACAGCTTCAATAGCAATAAATACAGTGCAGTGCACGATGCTTAGATCAATCATTTTCTTCAATCTTTTCATGTGAAAGTGAAAATACTTCGTAGTGCACACAACACATGCTCTGCAAAAAGGGAACTCAGAATAAACAGGCTTAAAAAAAAAATCATATATGTTATACACTTATGGGAAGTATTTGAATCTTCCATATGGAAAGGTAAGACAAATTGTTTTTGAACTAAATGCTGATTAAAGGGGTTTGATCAGTTCATTTCAGTTAAAGGGTCATATCTTCATACTTCTCTTACGGGAGCGCGTATGACTCATTTCAGAGAACAAAAAAAAGCGTGTTAAAATTTAAATTAGGTTAGAAGGGATCGAGGGGAAAGGATAAAGTAATATAGAAAATATAAAACAGGTAAAAATCAATTAAAGAAACAACAGCTTCTATCAAAAGATACTGAACGTTTATTCCTCTCAGCCTTGCTGTTGTAGCATTTCATCAGTAAAGTCTGTGTTTGGGAGGGTGTGTTTGGGCTCACATGATGGTGCAGCACTTGCAGGGTTGTTTCTCCTTGCTCTTGACCTCAGCAGCGCCCCCTTCTGGCTGCCCCGACTCTCCGGCCGCCTCTTCAGCCTTCGGTGGCTCTGCCGGGCTGCCGTTAGGGGGCGCCTGTTCCTGCTTAGCATCACCGGCAGCGGTCTTGGCATCTCCGTCCTCGATGAGCACCACCTCAGCCTTCACAGTCGTGCTCTCCAGCCCCAAAACCTTCTTTGTTTCATCCTCATCCTCAACGCTCTGGTAGCCCATGAACACCATAGTGACTGGGTTCTCCGTGCTGGCCCCGCCCACTTCTGTCTGAGGGGCTGCGGGTTTGGCTTCTACGCCCGTGATCTCCTTTATGGGGGATGGGACTACGTCTTTCTCCACCTTCTCCACCTTCTCGGCCTGCCCTCGCTCCAGTCGCGGCGTAGTCTTGCTGCTCTCGCTCATGGTCACTTCATCAGCCTTGTGGAGGAGTTCCTCCACCTCCGAAGAGCTGAGCTGGTGAACGCCGTTGGTTACCGCACCGTCCACGCTTCGCACCTCATGCACGACTGCACAGAGAAAAAAAACACAGACCGAGTCAGGAACAAAGCCTCTTTAGGACAAGTCATGTCACTCGGTGACCAAAATCGAAGCGCCTCTCGGGCATCCAAGTGCAGCTTCTATCTCTTTGAATGGGGAAACATCAAATTTAATTGAAATCAAATTTCAAATTTGAAATCACGAATGAAATCTAGTATCATAAATGTTGTTTTCTTTTCTCAAAGAGCGTTAAGGCCCGATATACTTCAAACAAGACAGAATATCGAACTGAAATGACATCATTTCGAAACAAAATCAGGCCAAAATGAAGTTCGGCTCAACAAAACATTTTCAGAAAGTTAGTTTTGACCATTAAACGCCTTTGATCTACTATTGGTCCACGGCACTAATGCAATCTGTGGGTGTGTTCTGAAACTCCACCTTCTCTGGAAAAACCGGTTTGTTTCTCATTCAGCTGAGGTCAGGCAAGGGAGCAACATCTCCTAGTCACTATATATATCCACCTTATATCCTGACGTAAAAATGGCAATTTTATGACTCATTGGCATCCAGCTATTTTTAGCCGTACAAAACAGGTCATTTTGCTACTTGATACCGAAAACTGGTGTGTTCTATCATGCCATTTTAACGTATTACCTTAATTATGAACACACTGCTTTGTAGTGCCACCAGTTTTACCGTTTACTGCACGTTGTTATTCTCCTCGTTCTTTCTCTATAGCGTTTAACAAACCGGAAGCGTCACCCATAGGCTTACTTCCACGTTGAGGTTAAAAGGTGGATAGCTGAGCTGCCACAGATATATCCGCACCTGTACGATTGCTCGCAGAGAGACTTTAAAAATTCAGCGAACGCAATTAATTCCTACGAAGAAATTACAACAAAATTTGCGTTATGCAAAAGACCCGGAGTTATGTGACGCAGAGGAACATCGGGTGCAAGTTTTTCAAAACCATGCAAAGAAAGAAAGAAGGTATCGGGCAAATAAATATTATACCATACTGCTGCTGCTGCTGCTGCTGCTGCTGTTGTTCTTTCAAAGCAAATTTTAAAAAGTTTACCTTTGTTTAATCAAACTTACAGGCTAAGTGCGGGCTTCAAGAGTCATGTTTAAATTAATCTACCACGCAAGTGTGCATGCACAGTCCTGAGCAACCAGGAATTCTCAAAGCGCTGACTACCGGTTACCGATTGGCTCGTTTTCTCAGAAGGCGGGGCTTCGTTTGATCGAGTGGTCATATTGAGTGTTGCATTTTTCCCCATTCAAAACTATTCGAGTGACATGTCTTTTTTTTTTGGTCAAAAAAAAAGCCCTGACTGACTGCTTTTCATCTTTTTTAGGGATAGCTCACCTTCAGTTTCTGGTCCCTATTGACCGTTTTTTATCTTACGATGGAAGTCAATGAGGAATAGCAAGTGAAGATGAACTATCGCTTTAAGACTGTGATGATTGAGCGTTGCGCCCCAAGTATACTTCAATGCTAGCGCACAAGTACAAAATCGATTGCATAGCATAAAGTTATTCTATCTTATGTTGTGCGCAAATGCGGGCAGTAAATAATCTAATGCGGCAGTCTGTGTTCAGTGTCTGCTATATTATCACAGATGATAAATACTTTTTAGCTCTTTTAAACCACAGCTGAACTGTCTCATACCCTCTCGCTCACAAGAGTTTGTCAACGTGAGCATCTTGTTGCGGTCTCTGCTATTTTGTTGTTATTCTTCTGTCTCTTTTGTTTCATTTTCCACATTTAAACAACGGCATGGGAAACAGTAAGCTGTACCTCACATATATGTAAAAAGTGAAGTATACTTTGGGCTTTATCAACTCAAGCATTTGTGGGTCATTGATAAATGAGAGTGTTCAACAATGAAAAAAGTGATTTTTTGAAGTCACACAAGACTGCTGGAATACTTTTTACAGGAAGTTGAAAATTACATTTAATATTACTTACTATTTCTATTAAGTAATTATGAAATTTATTAGCAGTTTCTGAGAGAATTGTTTTGCGGCACAATCTTGCTGGTTTCATAAAAAAAAATTAAAAAAAAACATTTAAAGAATAAAATGAAATTAAATTTGAAATGAAAATTCTTACGTGATATAACCCCAAATAAAACCAATATATTTTCTTTAGACCTAGAATTTTTGTATCATTCTCCAAAAGGTATACATTATATACATTACAAATATAGTACATTTTTCATTTAGAAATGTATTTCTTTTTATTATTATTATTATTTTTTTATTTATTTAATTTTTTTTTGAGGGGGTTGCAATGATATGCAGAGCTTGTTTCTATTTTAAGATTTATTTTCTGTTTCCTTCATTATATCAGGACAGTTTTATTATCCCAATATTACAAAAATATATAAAAATATTCAGAAATTAAAAACAAAATATTACATGTGTGAAAAAAAAAAATGTTTAAACTAGATGGAAAAAAGGTCCATGTTTATAATAACCATAGACCATACAGAATACAAGCAGTAATAAGCAATGACCATACATCCATTTTTGCATAATTATTTCCTTTTTTATTTCTGAATTGTCTAAAATATTTGACTTTGTTTTCCTATTGACCGTTTCTCTACAGTTTCTCATGACCATTTCTCACCATTACGTATTTGACTCATTTTGGCCATCGCACATGCCACAACTGGTTGAACTCCTGATAGCTATTGGAATTACTTTTCAGTCATTACCTTCAGCAAGTATGAAAAACAATAGGAAAACAAAGCCTAACCCTGGACATTTTGAACAATTTAGAAATCCTGGCCAGGATCGACAAAAGCGATGTATGGTCAAATAAACAGCATTGACAGCATTTTTGACAATGCCTATATAAATCTTTTTTATAGTGTTAAAGCAAACATCTAGCCAACACTGCAGGACATTTGCCACATATTTACTGCAGGTTTGCTGTAGTCAAGAATTATAAGAATTTATAATAAAGACAGCTACACAAACACTACTCATTCTAACCACCGACGAAATGCATGGAAAGCATACTGTGCCCAGTTAAGCTATTAAAGTTGTACATTAAGAGCATTTCACTTGCTAGAAGTGCTCACTTGGCTGAGGGATCAAACACAGGGAAAGTGTGGCAAGCGGAGTAAACAGAGCAGGAAGCAAGCGGTGTTACTGGTGTTAGCATTAGCAGCTAGCAGCATTAGCGTTATAAAACTGATGTATCGGTGAAACAAGTATTTTAATCGTCTGTAAACCTTTGGAGAATATGTTTAATGTGTGCAACATTTATAGTTTCATTGTGTAACACCACTGGGAAGAGTGAGAAGTCGAGCTGGCTAAGCGTGGCAGCAACATGCCCAAAACTAGCAGTCAAGATGCAGGGTGACCAACTGAGAGTTTAATGCACAATATGATCTCTCTGACCAACAAAAATCAACAAAAATCAGAGGGTTTGGGGTTACCCTGCATCTAAAGCCATGCTCAATTAACCTCTTCCTTTACGAGAAGTGACGAGCGTTTGATGACGAATCAAGTAAAACTGACAAAACAACACTTTAATCTTGAAACAGTAACTCATCGTGTTGTTCCAAACCTCTGATCCAACCTGAAAGAGTTGTTTAGATACTCTTTTCCATACAATAAAAGCATATATTGTCCATTAACTCCCGCATATGCTGGAGTTATTAGTTATTAACTCCCGTTTTAAAGCTGGGTTGCTGGTTTAAGCTGGTCTTTTGCTGGTTTGCTGGTCCTTTACCGTCAGATGCCCAGCATAAACCAGCAAAAAGACCAGCTTAAACGAGCATCTCAGCTTCAAAACATACCTAATCAGCATGTTTAAATAAATAAATAACTTTAAATAAGGATAAAATGCCCAATGATTGGCACTAAAAGTTTTCAGATTTATGCGAAAAAAGTAAATGTGAATTTGCCAGTGATTTATTATATTGGTTGTTGTTATTTGTCGTATGATGAGTGGCACTAAAAGATTAATGCTATATTGCATCAACATTAAGGATAACACATTATCTAGACTAAACCTAAGTGATAATAAGCAAACATGAGATAAAAATGCATTTACTGAAGAAACCATGCCATTTCAACTTGTTTCTGCGAGCTCTTTTTATCGTGAGTGCTCAACATTGTAAATTGCAACATAAACTACCAACAAAGTTTAATATGTTAATACGTAGCGAATTATGTGATGCAAAGGTTTTAGTTTACAAATAATGCACTTTGGAAAAGAGATTCGGGATCGCAACATATAGGGCCATGAATTTAAATTTTGCATTCCATTATATTGATAAAATATGACGTTCTAGTAGTCAAAAAGCAAGTTTAAAAAAAGGTTTTTATGGCCCTATGGAATTTAATTTTTCCACTATTTTTTATAGTTCTATTGCATTTTAATAATTAAGAAGCATTTCTATTCAACTGAAAACATTTTAGCAACTTAATAGTTTAGTTTACAATACTATAAATAGATTTTTTTTTAAATATAAATACAGTGTCTGCTTGAATTTTTCAGGATTTATGATTTAATACCAAATCTATCATCAGGAACAGTGGAAATTAAGTGAAGGCATAAAACATGAATCCATCTTTTTAAATATAATGGTTTTTTCTCAAATATGGATTAAGTTTACGACCCTACTTTTGATTTATTAATCCAAAATTTGCCAAATTCCAAAGAAGTGCACTAACTTATTATATGATAATCTGGCCCTGTAATCATAATTTGTGAAAAAAAGGTGTGTTAGTGTTTTACTACCATTAGTGTTCATTTTAATCGGTAACCTACATGTAGAGGTATGTTATTTTTAGATAAGCCTATATTGTACATTTTGTCATTCACTTCTATGATACCTGCCCTTCATCAGCTATTTTATTATTTAATTTAAATATACCACTTGAAGATGCATCATGCCAGGTTTGACCTCAACGATGCTGAATGGAAATGGTTTCCACGTGTCACATGACCCAGTACACTAAAACATGTGAAAGCAAGAATAAAATATGAGGGCTACGGATGAAAATCATTCGGGTTTAGAAAAACATGAATAACATTTTCTCTTGTTAATGTGTTTTAGGTCAAGATGCACACTTCTCGTAAAGCAAGCGTATCTAGCAAAGCCCCGTGCGCCTGCTCTATCGCCAGCCACCTTTCTGTTCATCCTCATAGACCTTGACGCCCTGCTGCGAGAGGTCTTTGGGGAGCAGTGTGTTAGTGGACAGGACTTTGGTCTCGCCAGTCACCAGGTCCTTCTCAACTGTGATCTCTACGGAGTACATCGCTGCAGTGCCAACGAAAGAACACATTACCATCCTGCAATGATGCACGGTCACACTCACATAAAGTCACTGAACACACACACACACACACACACACACACACACCGTTTGTACCAGTTGACTTCTATATTTGAAAAGCCAGTGAAGTGGTTTTTTAAGACACTGTTTGGTGAGCTCTATGAAAATAATCATAGACAGACAGGGTGACTATCTTTATGTTCTAATGTAATGGATGACAAATGATCTTAGAGATCAGAAATAACTGTAACTTTAGATAAAACAATAACCTAAAAATAAAAAAATCTGGTCTTGGTAATTATATATATTTTTTATTTAAAAAATATATATATATAACTATATATATATATATATATATATATATATATATATATATATATATATATATATATTTTTTTTTTTTTTTACATTTTTTTGGTTTATCTAAAGTTAAAATAACTCAAAAATACAGCTAACTAACATTAAAACATGATAATAAAAAACATGATTTTAAAAAAGCAAACAGTTTTTTCTGTTTTCATATTCTTCATATATTCTTCAAGTCTTCATATTTAGTTTATATATATATATATATATATATATATATATATATATATATATATATATATATATATATATATAGTATATAGTAATTCTATCACAGAAAAAGTAAATCAAAGCTGTGATATGATTTCTGTGGTAATGTTGCCATGGTAACCTGATTCTTTAGTAGTAAAACTTCTAAAAATAGCTGTTTTTATTAGATGTTTTTCTGCTTTTAAACTTTATATGTGAGTGAGAGATGATGTGGTGTGTATGCCAGACACACAAAGACACACACACATGCAGACACACATCATCTGAAAGAACAGAGAATTAGAAGACAAGATTAGAAGAAAACCAGTACAGGATTAGTACGTTTAAAACACTGGTCTACGACGATATATAAGACCCACGAGTGTTTGTTTACAAAATGTTCTGGTTTCGTCATATAGTCAAGTATGTGTATAAGTAAATGTATATAGTTCAGTCAGAAAGCGCCTCTTTTTCCAGCTTCATCAAGAGGGAAAGGGTAAAACAGCAGGAAGAGTGTGTGATCTCTGCGTGAGCTACGGTTGGATCAACACTCACCTGCTCTCATCATGTCAGAGACACCTCCGGATTTCTCCAGACGAGGGCTGACGTGAACTTTGACCTCTAACAGGGTCATGAACGAGGACACAGAAGGACAGAGAATGGTAAAAAGGTATAAGAAGCGAGAGTGTAGAAAAGAGGAGAGAGAGGGATGATGGGAAGGAGGAAGTACTACAGCAGGCACAACACTGACTGCAGCATCCTTAACCGCAGTCGATATGTGGGGGATAACTGCAGAAACTGATCTTTTTTTCAATTCTGATCAAATGTTGCTCATGAAAAGGCTATTTTAAGAAGTGTTTCTGGTGTCAGAGATGATGACGTTACCTGTTACAGAGTCTGTCACAGAGTCCATCACGATCTGCAAAAACAGGACAGAGGAAAAGAAAGAAATCTTATCCGACTGATCCAAATTGTACATGTTTGTGTTAAATGATATCATCTGTCATATTTTAGTTTGTAATCATGAACCCATCATCTTTTCTGTTTACATCAGATTTTTAGTTTAATAAGCAATTAATTTTCACTTTGAACTCCAGCTCTCAATTTCGAGGTAAAGGACACCATCATAGCTTTTGTTCCCATTTTACATTAAATGCTAGCTATGAAACTAGCCTTAAAAAGAATCAGTCATGTAATTCCAAAAATGTTTCAAATACAATTTCCACCATCATTTCCATCACAAAATGCTATTTAACAACACCATTTAATAATGATTGTTATTTTTAGCTAAATAAAAATTATAAATATATATCAAACAGTACTATTATTTTATATTATTGTGTAAAAAGATTTTCTTCTCACTAGTTTTTCCACTGTTTTTGTACAGAAAGTTCAAAAGACCAGCATTTATTTACAAAATAGAAATTTTGTAACATTATATAAGACACTATTGATCAATTTTAAACAATTAAAAACATTAATTTTATTATTTTTATTATTATATTTAATATTTTACGTACAATTAACATGTTTTAATGAATAAATATTACTATATAAATGTAATAAAGTAAATATGTAAAAAAAAAAATCTGTGTATGTTCTAATTTATATTAATTTAATACATTACTATTATTTACATATTTTTAGGTTACTAGAACACAATTCATTCCTTGAGATGTGATGTAAATAAGGGAAAAGTGAGGTAAATAAACTATTTTATCTGCCCGCAGGCTCTTCTGTGGAAATTTATTCAAATAAAAAAAATACTCTGAACAACGGTCCTGTGGACAAACCACACGAACAGTAAGCATAGAGCTCAGCAGGCACTGGACAGTGATATATGATGTACTTTAAAGGATATTGACCAGCACAGAAAAGGCTAATCAGAGAAAATATTTGTGTCGTAGAAGCATCGCCGCTGCTGCTATGGAAGCCGTTCTGAACGCAAAAGTCTCTCAGTCCTGCATCCTTAGCGCTCGCTGCTTGAGTTAGACTGTTTCCTGCACTATAAGAGATTCATCGCTTCCCTTAATCAAGATGGCCTTTGTGTGGCAGGACATGAGATTGTCCCCCATTGTGTGTCGCGCACTAAAGCTTTGAATGGAAGCCCCTGGATCCCCTGCTGCCCACCCTGGTGTGAAGTTTATGGGCCAGAAAGAGCTGCCGGTCAGACGCACCGTTTTTTCCACTGTCTTGATGTTGACTTCCTGTACTGCGTCTGACAGGTTCTCTTTGGTGGATGTTGCAGACACTCCTGTCTCTAGCTCCTCCAGCTCTCTCTCCATTCTGTGCTCAAAGAAAAGAAGAGGGATGTTCAATTTATAAAGCACATTTTAACTTAACGTTGTGTGTGTATATGTATATAGATTATATATATTACATCTGAATCTGAGTTGTTTCAGTAGTGAGTGTGTGTGTGTGTTGTGAGTGTGTGTGTCTATATACACAGGCTTTAGTCACATGGTTCTTTAAAAGTCATAATAATATGCTGATTTGGTGCTCAGTTGTTATTATTATTATTATTATTATTATTATTATTATAAACAACAACTAATTATTATAAAATAATATTAATATTCTAAATAAATCTTAATAATAATGCTATATATATAATAAGCAATACTAATAATGTAAAATAGTAAATGTACAATAATGTACAAATGTAAATATTTGTAACATGTAACATAAATGTGTTTCTTTTGATGATAAATAACTGTCACTTTTCATGAATTGAATGCATACTTGAATGAAAGTATTTATATATTTAGAATTTAATATATTGGAATTAATAGTGCTGACAAACAGTTAATTGCATTCAAAAGGAAACTTTTTTAAATATTTACTGTATATGTGTTATTTATTTTTATTTTATATTTATATATATATATATATATATATATATATATATATATATATATACTTTTAGTATTAGTACACAATTAGTATAGGAGTTATTTAATAAATATGCTATTGTTATATTAAATATTCAATATAAGAAATATATTAAAAATCATTAAAAAAACAGATTATAGGATGAACACCTGTTTTGATTTATCTTTATTATTTACACAATTATCTGTAGGTGTGGGCAAAATTATTTTAAATATGCTAATGTAATTATAATGAATACATAAAAATAATAAATGAATGCACTGCACCAATTATCATATCTATATCCATATATCATATCTATATAGCAATCACATCTATAAATATGCACTATATACAAATACACTATATACACTATATACAATATACATATATAATGATCTGCACCAATTAAAATCTGTTTTCACTTCATTTGATATTTTTCACGACCCCTTTCTGAGTGTTTCCCACACCAGGCCTTATTAGCTGTTCACTGGCATGACTTATTGGTTGGAATACCAGTCCTGTGCCAGAGATTTAATCAGGCAATGGACATCCAGACTGACTGCTCTGCCAACAGAAAGACCCATGGCACTTTTTCACCATTAGGAATAAACTGAGACAAATCAGATAAGAAAGATCTTGGCCACTAGATCCATATTGCACAGTCCAGGCTGATGGATCCCACATTAGGGACTTGCTGTCTAACCACAGCTGGACTGGTCTCCTTCTATATAATATGTGAGTCACACCGCTGCACCTGAGAATGGTTTCCTCAAGACCTCTGGTTTTGGCTTCATCTTCACGCAGCTGTTTCGTGGTCTCGTCTTCCTCCGGTCCTGCAGAGGGCGCACCGTCCAGCAGCCATCTTTCCCTCAGTGCCTTTGACTGCAAAAAAATGCAAGCTTTAAGTATGAAAGAATATACTCAAATTTAAGCAGAATATACTCTGCAGCTTGAGCAGACGCTTTCAGTTTAGAAAACTAAAGTATTTTTTTTTACAGCTAAAAGTAATGTGCGCTCATTTTTACTCCCAACTGACCAATCAGAGGATCCCAGATGGATATACATTAATGTGGCATTTATTATCATTATTATTATTATTATTATTATTTATTTTATTTCGTGAATATTATACTAGGTACATTATATAAGTAAGTAGAATGCTTTAAAAAGTTTGGAAAGATTAAGATTTTGTGTTTTGAAAGAAGTATCACCAATGCATCATTTATTTGATTAAAGTTAAACTAACACTGTGAAATATTCTTTTAATTTAAAATAACTTTTATTTTGGATATGATTAATCATCATTAATCTTTTGACAGCACTACTTTTGATCAATTTATGATGTCCCTGCTGAATTAATTTTTTTATGCTTAATGTTTTTATTTTTAAATAATAAGCCTTTAAATGAAAGTTTCAAATCTCAGCTTCTACTTATACTATATATATATATATATATATATATATATATATATATATATATATATATATATATATATATATATATATATAATAACTAATAACTGAGCACCAAATCAGCATATTCAACCTCAACAACCTTCAAACCTTAATAATATTTCATATACTACTTTTAAACAGTAGGTTTTTATTATTCCAAGTTTAATTAATGTAGTTAATGCAATGCATGATGCAATGGACCGAAAACTACTTCAGGTTGTAAAAGTGGAAAATCATTGCTTCACTCAAATGTCCTGTACAGAAGTCTTGATTCATTTAGGGAAGAAAGAAAAATCACCCTGAAAGTTTAAGTGACGAAAATGATGCAAATATCCATGTCAAAGAAAAAAAAAAAACTGGAGATAAAAGTGAATCCCGCGTCAGTTGAACAATGATGCTAGTGAAGCACGTCCCGAAAGAGTTTCAATTCTGTTATCGCCTTGCCTTTGGAGATCTCCTATGAGAGAAGAAATCTTTACTAACCAAATAGTGCACAGCTCTGGCTCTCAGAGCCTGAATTATTCAGCTAATTGGCACTAAAATCTAAGTGTCGAGCTGGCACTAAGCTGCCTTGGCACCAAACCAGGCACTGCACTGATTTACTCTCTGAAACTGATCTTACCCTCTTCCTCTGACTCTCAGAGCTTGATGTTTGCTTATTGGAAGCATTAAACTACATGGCAATTTGTTTGCCATTCACAAAACCGCATAAGATGTGTGCATATGCATAGGCTGCCCTGTACCAGTGCATTACCAGCAGCCATTAAAAGTCTGCAGCTGAGCGCAGTCACTCTAAAACTTCGGGATGGATGAATATATTCTGGGCGGGGCAAACCTTTTACAGTAACAAAACCAATCCAAGAACACTTCAACGGAGCTTTTTGCTGATTTCGGTATTCTGCAGCACTTCCTGTTGATTATTTTATTGCAATATGGATATATGAGAGGCAGTCCAAAAACAAAACACGCATTGGCCATAGAGAAGTTACACTACTCAAACTTAAAGAGCATTATGGATATGAGCTGTATGATTTGGCTGCTGTCCAGCCCCACAATGCACTGCAGGCCTCGGACATTCCTGTCTCTCCCAGCTGTTACTGATCAAACCTCTGAAGATGACCGTCTTCTTCCTCACTTACAAGTCAAATAACATTCTTTATGGGCTAATATAACATTACATATTTTGATTCATGCATACCAGTTCACGAAGGCCAGCTCTGAAAGGCTGCTTTCGGGACTCAACAATTTTTGTATGCAATATATAACATATTGCACGTAATATATAATACTTAATATTCCTTGAATCGTATTAATTAGCTTTTACATGAATAAAATGTTCATTCATTCATTTATGCATTCTGTTGGTTTTACAAAAAGCAATTTATAACAAATAGTGATAAAAAGTTTATCGTGTTTAGTTTAGCTTGAAGTTCTATATATGAAAACACTAAAAAAAGTATAAAAAGTACACACTCATACACTGTATATTTTAGAAATATTTAAATATATATATATATATATATATATATATATATATATATATATATATATATATATTTATATTATATATTTAATATATAAACAATTTATTTAAAAAAATTAATACATGCATGTGTTTTAATTTATACACACATAATAAATATGCACAGTACGCATTCATATATTTTATAGAAATATATTTTATATTATAAACTTTCATTTTTCGATGCAATAAATCGTTTGACATCACTATATATACATGTGTGTGTGTGTGTGTCTGTGTGTGTGTGTGTTTATATATAAATACACACACACACACACAACATAATCTGTGTTAGCCAGCTACATAATATTATCTCAGTAAGCACATGTAAGAACAAATGATGTATGATATAGTAATTGCACTGGTCTATATGAAATAATCAAATCACTACAGGAGTTGTTTAAATAATACATCATATATATTTTATGTTGCTTCTTTCTTTCTTTGTTTTCTTTCATCTCCATTTTCATTTTTGCCTGAGCTGCCACCTCCCACTCCCTAGAGACCTACTGTAGGAGAGCATAAACTGACCACACACACACACACACACACACACACACACACACACACACACACACACACACACACACACACACACAAGCACGTCTTTACTGTAGTGATGCAATCAAAAGTACAGAACAGAGCGCACAGGCTCCCATGTGCTTCCAGTGGCTGAGCCATTGTTTTCCAAAGTAAAATGGATCCAGCTTTTTGTGCAACAGTTTAAAACAAAGACTTTTGTCTGCCTGCAAGAGTTCACCGCCCTCTACCCCGCGTCACGTGACCCGTGCTAACCCATCCTACTAATCAAACCACACCTATGCCGTCCTCATCATTATCATCCTGTACTGATCACCCCGGGACGTCAGGCGTCCCGTTAATCGGTCTGGAGTTACGAGACGAGCCAATCAAAACAATGGAGCCAAAATACTGACAAAGAATGAGTACGATAGCGAACAGACATTATACAGACACGCAGGCTTCAGAAGGACTGGAAACAGCACAGCTTCGGAGCTCAAGTGGTTGGAATTGTTCTATATTCAGGCAGAACACTATAAACCTTATCTTAGATCGACAAAAGCCTTCTCATGTATCAGAGAGCATGTGTTTTCGGGACTCTCAGAGGCCCCTCCGTACTTCAGCGACCCACGGCCCACTATTCACTGGCCATTCATCTCTCTCTCTTTCTCTCCCTTTGCATTTTGCTGACTCTGAATGGGAGCTCCATAGAAACTGCTAATGAGGAGGGTTTTTGGATCTTATCTCTGGCCAGCGCAGCAAAGTCTCTCAGCCACAGCTGATCGAAAGCTGTGAAGCCTCGAAAACACACACAGAAAAAACAAAGCGGCACTGGTAATAACGATTGAAATTGAATTACAAACTGTTAATAACATTTTGAAACAAATCACAATTAATTGTACATTTGACATCGCATTACCGTAGCAGACGAATGCACCGAAAAAGCGTCAGTTTTACATTAATGTTTCTAAGTTAGGCAGGAGATACATTTTGGTACTTGATTATAATGTAGTCCATATTTGAACCTGTTGCTTTGTTCAAATACCCACACTTGCGTTCTTGGCCACTTAGGAGAAGGAAGAAAGTGTGCTTATTTTATTGGTGGAAAGTTGAGTGGTGGTGATATTTATTTTGTAAGACATTTGCAACGGCTTTTCATCACATAGTTAGAAGCGGCACAAATTAAAATGTCATAGAGGCTACTGAACAGACTTTTATAAGTAGATTTTTTAAAATGCATTTCGAATAAAAACAGATCTATGTAAACCATTGCATTTTTACAACACTGTAAGTGTGTCCAATCGGGTAATGAAAGGGCCTACTTGTGGTATTCATCTTTACTTGAACGCATGTGTCATATGTATAGTCAAGTGGTCACCTGCAAAGACCTGCAAATAAGTGTGGTTACTTGGACAAGGGGTCAGTCTTATCGATCAGTCTTAATGTAAGATTTCACAGTAAAAGTCCTAGAATAAACGTAAGCTATTTTCAAAATGCAATACTAGCATATTGTTTATTGCATACTATGAAGTATACACTTTATGTTAGTAGCAAGTTAGTGTGTGGGAAAATTACACAATAATAAAAATTAGTAATTTGTCATTACTATATTTAAGGTTATACACAGGTTTTATATATATATATATATATATATATATATATATATATATATATATATATATATTACGGTTAAAATGGGCAGTGTTAATGTAATGTAGTATTATTTTCATACTGTAATATATTATATAAGAATTATATAGTATTTTATATTATTTAATTTTTGTATCCATTCTAAATTTATTTTTGTTACATTTTTAGAATTTGTGTGATTTGCTTCTGTCTTTTTATTTTATTTTATTTTTATATATATTTCCATGTTGCTTTATTTTTTTGTATGTGTTAATAACCTTAGTAATTCAACTTATTTTATTTTAGTCACCAAGGCGGTACATATAAAAATGAACTTTTTCAATAATATATAATGTGTGTGGGGAGGTGTATACATATTTCTTTTCAACGATAAAACAATGATGTTTTACTGTTTATTTCATTTTACAGCATAACTGGAAATGAAAGGTCAATTCCAGAGCAGCGCCTTTTGGGAAACAGTCTTTTGGCGTTTCCAGTAGATATGAAATTTTGGCAAAGGCAGAAGGGCATGCACGTATATATATAAAAAAAGAATGACTAGGACAAATATATGCAGACACATTTAAATGTCTATTTTAAACTACAGCATACACAGAAATGGGGAAAAAAAGACCTCCAACAGTTTGCAATCATGTACACCTGACCTGAGGGCCACAGAGACAATGCGCCATATATTTAGCAGAGTGAAGCATTTCCCTCTTCGCACAAACAGGATGTCTCATCACCCCCCACAAGGCAGATTCTCCTTCCTGTGTCTGACAGGGTGTTCTTGGCCCAAACTGCACCAAATCAGAGTGGTCTGATCAACACCAATACTGAGAGGTCCGATGCCAAGAGGTTTTCATGAGGCAAGCTTAAAATACAACAGGGATCGACTACATCCCTCTGGGAGATAAAGGGTCCTTACCCTGAAAAAGTACCCTGCCGTAATGCATTAATAACAGGGACTAGGGAAATCAAAGACATACGAAAACAGTACATGCTTTGTTCAGTCATAATTACAATATTACAATATTAAGAATAGTAAGACACTTATTCATTATGACGTAACAGGTCATTAGAAGTTTAAGTGAAAATGAATAATTATGACAGGCACAATTATGACACTAACTCATAATTATAAGATAAAAATTCACAGTTAGATGTAAGCGTGACCAATTTTGACAAAAGTCAAAATTATAAAATATTAAGAAAATGTTAAATAAAGGAAACATTTTTATTGTATAATTTTAATAAAATTAAATTCACTAAAACATCTCGTAATTATAACTTTATCTCTCATATCTTGTTTAATGCTATTAATGTGATTTATGTCATAAATATAATTTCAGATTTTTTATGTCAAAATTATCCTATAATTATGACTTAGTATTTCACAATTTCATGGTTATTTAATTATTTCAAATATTAAATGTTACAATTGATAGTCTTATGACTTTATACTAACTTTTTGTTGTGGAAATAAATGGTCTTCAGATATTGAACGACTATAATAGTTTCTAAATATTAAATCCATCAGTGTCTGTATTTAGCGTAATGTAAATGTAAATGCCGCCTCATCATACATACTGCACGAGACCTTGTTAGTCTGACAGAGATCAAACTGCACTCACACCAAATATTTCGGCCTGTTTTGGATGTTTTTTTTTTGGTTTTGTTTTTTTACCTTGAGGTGCTGAAGCTGCCGTCGGTCATCCTCTAGTTGTCTTTTCTTGTTCTCGATTTCTGTCTGTCTTTTCCTTTTTTCCTGTCAATAAAAATATCCAGATTAACACTGAGTGTCTAGTGTGCTAAATGCTTGTTAACACAAACAACCATATCAGTTTTGTCCTGTTCTTCAACATTCGTTCTGTGAAAACGGCTCTTTTAGAGTCGAAAGTTGGCTAAAAAGGTTTTCAGCAGGGTTAACATTTTGTTGAAACCTACGCCACAGCTCTCAGACCAAAGCATCTTCATATGTGAGAGAAAATGTGTTCATCAGTCAGTGAGGTCGAGATCTCAGCCAGCCGGGAGGTGTGTGTGTGTGTGTGTGTGTGTGTGAAGTGTGTGTCTGAGGACTAAAAAAAAGTGCATAGATTAACAAACTGAACAGGGAATGTTACAGACCTCCTTTTTATCTTGTTTAATGCATTTGATATAGAAAATATGCAATATATTTATTTTCTCTTTGCTTTTAATGTAAATGTGTTGCATGTGATCAAAAAAAGTTTAAAACAATGTAGATAAAACAGTAATCACACTACATTTTCTAAAATTAACCTATATATATATATAATATGATATATATATATATGTAGTATATATATATATATATATATATATATATATATATATATATATATATATATATATATATATATATATATATATATATATGTGTATATATATATATATATATATATATATATATATATATATATATATATATATATATATATATATATATATATATATATATATATATATATATATATATATATATATATATATATATATATATATATATATATATATATATATATATATATATATATATATATATATATATATATATATATATATAAATATATTAAATGAAATGAAATAGTACTGGTCCATTGCTTAATGGAATGTTAAACATAGGCAGACAAGTCAGCCGTTTTGACGATGAGCCTCATATGTAAAACTCTTCGACCCAGTTTCAGATTTGTGAAATGGGTTCAGGAGGTGGGTTTATTAGGACCGCCGGGGGAACATGTGGTGTGAGAATCTGACTTACTGCAATAGCCTGGAGCCGCTCCTGCTGTGAAACTGATTCTGACATCCTGAAAGAGAGAGAATATATGTATTAGGCTGATGGATAGAACAAAAGTCACATACAGACTTGCTTCCTGTTCTGGCATCTGAGCTCTTTTAGCTATTATCGGTGAAGTCAGAGCACCGCGTGTCAAATTACATAGTTGCATCGCACATATAAGACGATCATAATTTTCTTTGAGCCTTGACTTTCAGATGTGTTAATTAAGAATCGTGATGCACAATTATTGTTGTGATTATTAAGGAAATAAACACTGTAGTTCACATTAGCATCACATTATTTAGTTATGACCGAACATTACATTTTAATTATGATATGCGTGTTATTTTAGTTCCTCTGATATACTCTTGCAGTCTGGAATCAAATTTTATTGTAATTGTGGATTTGTTTTTTTATATAATTAATGTATTTGTTTTTGTTTTAGTTCTTACTTAGACTAGTTATTTTTAGTAGTATTATTTGAGCTTACTTTTTTACAATCCAGAGAGAGAGAGAGAGAGAGAGAGAGAGAGAGAGAGAGAGAGAGAGAGAGAGAGAGAGAGAGAGAGAGAGAGAGAGAGAGAGAGACAGAGAGAGAGAGAGACAGAGAGAGACAGAGAGAGAGAGAGAGAGAGAGACAGAGAGAGAGAGAGAGAGAGAGAGAGAGAGAGAGAGAGAGACAGAGAGAGAGAGAGAGAGAGAGAGAGAGAGAGAGAGAGAGAGAGAGAGAGAGAGAGAGAGAGAGAGACAGAGAGAGAGAGAGAGAGAGAGAGAGAGAGAGAGAGAGAGAGAGAGAGAGAGAGAGAGAGAGAGAGAGAGAGAGAGAGAGAGAGAGAGAGAGAGAGAGAGAGAGAGAGAGAGAGAGAGAGAGAGAGAGAGAGAGAGAGAGAGAGAGAGAGAGAGAGAGAGAGAGAGAGAGACAGAGAGAGAGAGAGAGAGAGAGAGAGAGAGAGAGAGAGAGAGAGAGAGGTGACATCTGAGACCTACAGAACAGTAGAAATTAAATCTGTTAAAGGTCTCAAAAATAATAACAAACCGCCAAGATGGAGATTAAAATGGCGCTTTCCCACAAAGCAAGAAGGGAAAAGTTTGAGAAATGAGTCTGAGATTTGATTCATGTTGAGTTTGATTGAGCAAGAGAAGAAAATATTCAGCTTTGGAGCGAAACTGCAAAAATTCCTCGCAAAGTTTGTGCAACTGATTCCAAGAAGAGCAGAAAATGACTTAAGAGCCGTGTTAACGCTGACCGCATCCTCTGCGGCTCAAGCAGGAGACACAAACGCCAGCGCTAACTTCTCCCTAATGACAAACGAAGTCGATCGGGGAACATCCTCGTTCAACTCATCCCCTCATTTCTTGTCCACACACACACTTTTCCTTGTTCCGTCGCAAAGGACCCGGCCCAGAAGATCTCGCAGACAGTGAAACGGACCCCCGCTGAAGGACGCAGCCGTGGCTGAGCGTCTGAAAGCTGAGGTGAGACGCCGTCAGGGAAAAGAAGAATGCGAAGGCTGTTCTCCGACCCGCCGCGCTTACATTCCCTTCCCCCAACACGAGTAAAACACAACACCTGTACAAACAGCCTGTCAGAGGACACAGCAGCTGAGGCAGTCCGTGCACGCGCTCTGTGAACATGAAAACATCCTTATGGAAGGGAATATGATGACGTTTAAAGCCAACATTACAGAACCTGCCATGCGTTTTCTCTCTATAATGAATTTTCGGATTATCCAAACCATCACCAATATGCAATTTTCATCTAGCAAGTGATAAAATCCTATAGATTTTTTATGCGTATAAGTGATTTTAGATGCGAAAGGACAAGAACAACTAAACAGATCAATATGCACACAATTATTTAATGCTTGGCTTGATTTTAAAATCTGGAAATTATAGCCTTTAATGAAATCACCAACCAAAACTAACAGATACTCATTACATTCGATGAAGCTCCATAAAAACTTTACATCATTAAGATGAACATTATTGATTGTTTTCATGTCAAAACTATTTTAATATGACTGAATGTGTATTTTTTTGTGATTTATTATGGTGTATGTATCGCTGACATCTGTTTATAAGCTTATAAAGGGTTAATCCAGTTGGAGAAAGAGAGTATTTCCAAAAAAAAACTCTCTCTAGCTCTAGTGAAGCTTTCTCACTTACATCATATATATATATATATATATATATATATATATATATATATATATATATATATATATATATAGATTTCTACACTTCATTGTTTATGATGAGAAAAGTCACTGAATTTCAGCGATGACTCATCTGCACGCTTCTGATTGGCCATTGGATTCAGAAGCTCGACAGAATCGCGTGTGATTGGTTATGACGTACAGCACTCTAAAAACAAGTAATAAGAAATATTAATGATGTAATCGACATTTCATCACATTTTCATTCACATCGCATTCACTTCATTCACAAAAGATGTAATAGATTTACTTTACTTTGTCCAATTTAGTCCTTTTTTTACCCTCATATATAATTCCACTGGTTTTGTTTACGTTTTTCAAAAAGGGCTTAAAATAAAAAAATACAATAAATCATATTAACAATAATTCACATTATTATTCTTTTATTATTACATAAATAAATTATAAATTATAAAATCTGTAATATTTGACTATAAAAACGGATTATTTAAAAATATAATATAATATACGATTTGATAATTAGTCATTTCGCTATTTTAATTCGCTATTTTAATTGTGCCGCTCAAATACTGATCTAGCTACCCACCGGTTTGCTTAAATGTTAACACGGTTCCATTGTGAAAGCTGAAAGGGAAAAGCAGTTTTAATAAAACTAAAAAGAAATCGTTCCCGACAAACTGAGAGTCTGCCGCAGTGCTGCATTCAGGGTTAGTAGGTCAGCATTGGCAGGAATGAAATGACATAATCTTGTACTTCGCACCGGTTATGTATTCTCTCTGCTTTAAATCTATCTGCAGCTGCTGATTCTGTGCGGCGGAGGCTCAGTCTCCTGTAAAATGAGGGTCATGTGTCTGGCTAATTTTCCTCCCGTCACATGCTTATCAGCCACAGCTAGCACAAACAACAGCATGATCTCAGAGCGGGTCCGGTCAACGCACTCCGTACGCCAGCCGATTAGATTTCCTTTACTAGCTTAACGCTTTAATAGCTGTCAACAGCACGTCCAAGCCGTCTTGTAATGTTATGTAAGAGCCATAGACGAGGAAGCTACAAAAACCGCTAAGCTACTCAGTCAGGTTGCTCTTTTCGGTGAGTCACACTACAAGCAAAGCAGCTAATAAAACTGACAGTACTGAAAATCTATAACTTAAATATATATATTTAAATTACATTTATATATATATATATATATATATATATATATATATATATATATATATATATATATATATATATATATATATATATATATATATATAAAAAATAAAGACTTTTTTTTATATATATATGCTGGTAAGAAAAAAAAGTGTCGAAAAACAGTGATATTGTGATTTTTTTTTTTTTATTTGACAACATGCTTTTTATTTGAATATATGTTAAAATGTAATTTATTTCTGTGAATTTTCAGCATCACACGAGACTTCAGAAATCATTCTGATATACTGATTTGGTGCTTAAAAGCATTTCTTACTATTAATCAAGGTTGAAGCATCTTATGCACATATACTTTCATGATACCAGGAATCTCGGATGAATAGAAAGTCCTAAAGAACAGCAAATTTAAATCTTCTGTAACATTATAAATTACTTTCTGAATGAAAGTAAATTTTTTTTAAAGGTTTTGTATTAAAGGTCTTTTTATATATT
Source organism: Puntigrus tetrazona (assembly GCF_018831695.1). NCBI lineage: Eukaryota > Metazoa > Chordata > Actinopteri > Cypriniformes > Cyprinidae > Puntigrus > Puntigrus tetrazona. Next base: position 14,830,480 of record NC_056709.1, on the reverse strand, counting down.
TTGCTTAAAAATGCCACTTAGTTTGAAATTAAATGCAGTGACATTAATACATGTTTAGAACGACAGATAAAGATGTTTTCATATAATATTTTTGACCAGTCACTGAATAAATTACTTAATTCTACGTAAATACTAGTAAGTATATTAATATTAATAAGTAAATAAAAGAACTTACTACTAAATTTGTGTTTTTTTACAAATCAGTTTTTGATGCTTCAGATGTACATTCGCATGATCACAAGGTTGCATCACATCTCATGATCGCATAACCAGCCAAATACTAGCTTTTCTCAGCAACCCCCACTATCCAGAGCAGAATGAATTCATATTGGCTGACGGTTAATAGAGACTGTTCGCATTTGCTACTTCGCACCGACTCAACCAGCAAAACAAACCAAAAGACATGCACCACACAAATCCAAATGTTTCCACATCTGTCTTTTATTCTCCTGGCCGCAATAATATGACGATTTTGAAAGGATCGGGGGCCATAAAAGGACATTCTTGTTTCCTCAGGTATTTCTAGATGCTAAATTAATCACATATTTCACTAATTAAGCTGCATTTGACATGCACCGCTTGTTCGAAAAGCAGTCTAGAGAGAAGGAGGAATTCAAGGCATCTCTTTCACCCTAAAGAAATCACATCAGACATGCTAGAGAACTAAAACAGATGTTTTTCCACTCAATAAAGCAGCACCTCATCTCAGCCAACACGGTCTGAATACGTTCTTCTAACGGTTTCGGCAGTTGGATCATTTCACGTCTTTCAGCTGAGTTCAGAGATGTTTTGAGGTTGTGCGGATGAACAAACGTCCTCTGCAGAGGCACAAAGAGCGGCTTTGAGACCCCATGACTGCGGGAGTGTCCCGTAAACACAGAGACATTAAGACGACTATTCAAGACAGATCTTCACCAAATCACTCACAAAAATGAATTCAACTCCTTAAAAATTAACTAATAGCCCATTCTTAGGAAACATTTGTGCCTGAAAAATATTGAATATTTTTTTAAATCTGGTATTATTTTTATTATTATTCATTTTATTGTGTGTGTGTGAGTATAAATAGTATAAATAAATGCAAATAATAAAACGAAATTTAAAAAACACATACACACATACATTCATTAATTTTGCTTTACATTTTTGGCTTTTGTCGTTCTTATTGTTTTTAGGTATTTTTACCATAGATTTATTTCAGTTTGTGTACAATAATATTGCTCTATGCACAATACTGATTAACTACAGTTATGCTACAGTACATTGTTTTAACCTTCTTAAAGTATTGTTAAAGTAATACTGAAATGTATAATTTTAATTATAATATTAATTAATAATGAATTAATATTTTGTTTATTTTATTATATATATATATATATATATATATATATATATATATATATATATATATATACACATACGCATATACATACATATATTTATATATACATACATATATATACATACATATATATATATATATATATATATATATATATATATATATATATATATATATATATATATATATATCGGTTAAATATTACAGCACAAAAATAACTAATAATAGACTTAGCTAATTACATATTTTATACTTTCAATTAATAAAAGACAACTTAATAAGGAAATTGGTAACATAATTTCCTGAGAAAGACCCTGAGAGTTAAACAAAATGAATGCCACAATATCACAAATGAAGCCTGCATCCCAGCAGCAGAATCTGTCCAATGAGCCATGCTCCTATAATGACCCAACAAAACTAATAACCATAACTCAGTAAAACACACTTAAATGTCAAGGCTAACCACTTCAATGCCAAGAGATTATTGGTTTAACCTTTACTAGCGCTGCTTCTGGAGGAGAGTAGAAGGATGGAGGCCTCTCGGCTTACACAGGTGATATTTTAAAAGGTTTGAATTCGTTAAATATTTCCACAGATTGGTCCCATATTCTGTCTAAAGAGAATTCTAGCAGATCTCACTGACATGCTCAGCCAGAACACAGATGACCGACTCTATGACTCTATGACCGACTGATTTATAGCGCAAGTTTAACCCATGCGCCTTTGGGCTCATGACAGCCTCGCAGACAGAATTGCAGTCATAGCACCGTAATCATGTCTGGTTATGGGGTCACAGACGCAGCTGAGCGGCGGGAGATGAGAGGCCACATTCTGCTGGTGCTATTAACCCGAAGGCCCGGCGATACACGCGTCTGCGTGTTTCGCACTAAAATTAACGCCAGTGCTCACCAAAAATGACCATTTTGCCATCATTTACTCACCATCATGTCAATCTAATCCTGTGCGACTCGCTGGAACGAATAAAAAGATAACGGGAAGAGTGTGAGGAATCCAACAAACAGCTGCCGGTCCCTATAGACTTCCATAGTATGGGAAAAATTAGGCCTGTCATGCAAGTCAACTGTTTGGTTATGTTCAACTGAAGAAAGGAAGTCATACAGATTTGGAACAAGCTCGGTTAGTAAATAATGAGCTGCCCCTTTAAGGACAGATTTTTGCAAACACTGTTCCGTCCGGCGAAACAAGCACATCCCTGTGGATTTACTCATGAACTGTTCAATGAATAGAACGGATAGGACACTGTCTGATTTATACCACCTCACCCCATATTGTCAGTAAAGGGTGTCGGCCATAAATGCGATAACCCCGAGCTCCTTTCACACTGATAGTGAATAAAAGAGCGAAAAAGAATAACAAAAACGGACAGGAAGCGTGCATGTATTCATTTTAAAGAATTGAGGGAAGGGTTTCCCTTGCGCTTCAGTTCTCGCTCACTTTCCTTCGACTTCGAAGAACCCCGACCGAGCAGATTCGTGCTTGTTCATTAGGGCTCAGCTCAGTCTGATGAGTCCTTTGAAGCTTCCCAGCATTCCTCAGCACATGTGGCAGAAATCAGCACTTCTCAAGGACGGCGGTGGGGAAACGGTACGCACGCTGAGTTTCAAAGCAGCATCGACGGGAACGGATGTGCCCGTCAACCTCCTCGCTGAAGGCTGAGGATAATAACGCCGCATTTACTGAAACAGAAAAGAGCGGCTTCGGCGTTCTCATATTTCACCAGAACTGCTATGGACATGAAAATGCGACACGCGTTGCCCAAAATACACAATAGGTTTATCCACGCCATTACCGCCGCATTTTTTGTCGGCTAAAAGCAGTTCAGATCCTATTTCGAGGAAGATATTTTCATTGTGCCAATAACGCAGCGCCTAATTTCATCGTCCCCTGAATGGAGTGGTCATTTATGGGGTTTCAGACAGACCCTCGCGAGTCACTAATGGAGAGGCATGTGTCATCCGATATGGGCAGGGCCTTTCATTCAGATTCCAGGAGCAACTGTCAGCCCAGCCCTCACTCTCTGGCTCTCTCCAGTACATTAGAGTAATTAAGTCTGCCGGCAGTTGTCTGTGCTCCTCTAGCTAAAGCCCCAGTCATGATGTATGTATCCTCTGTTTCACAGAGAGAAACAAGATTCTCAGTGCACGGATTATTAGGCCGTTTCGCATATAACTCCCTTCATGCTTACAGAAATCTTTTTTGAAGCAGACACTGGAGGGAAAAAAAGAGATTCTGAAGTAAATCAAGAAAAATCTCTTTTCATTATCACTGTTTATCAGTAAAGACGTAAAATGGATGCTTCTTGTTGCTCATTTAATTCATGCATGTTTTATCTATTGCTATTTTGACCTTGTCATAATCGAAACGTCATAACTTAATTTTTCGAGCGTGACACATGCCGGATTTTTCCAATCATTTATTCGGCTGAACCCGGTCGACCACAAGCTCCGCCTCCATTCAATCGACAACTGATGACCAGAACATTTACGTTTTTTAAAACCAGTTTCACTCAGATGCACATCAATAAAATGATCTGCATCCCCTGTACCATAACTAAGCCATCGTTCATCTCCATAACTCAACATTTTGTAATGCATTGCACAAGTTTAATTCAGTCTACAATACACTGAAATGATGCAAATAACTATATTGCATAAAGAAAGCAAATAAAATCAGAGAAATGCATCAGAGAGAGAAAAAAATCACTGTTCATTGTGCAAATTAAAGCAAGAAAACAGACCATTCAGTATGCAAATTAGCAATAACCTAATGACTTTTTGTTAAACTTGCCAAGCACTGTCTAAATTTCAAACGAAAGTAGAGTTGTTTCATTTTGTGGAGCTTTTAAAACAGCATCTGAATTTATTTTCTATGCGCGAGACTATGCGCGATAGTTGCTATAGGTAGGTAGTAAATTATTGGCACTACAAATTAATGTGTTTATGATTACCATAGTTTAAATAATATTATAGGAAACATCAATTTGCGGTATCAAGCAGCATTGTTTCGAGACAGCCGCTATAAAAACGATAACAAAGTACAGTAAACAGTAACAAAACTATTTGCACTTCAAACTAGTCTATTTAACTTAAATTAATACTAAGCTATAGCAAAGAAACTTCGCAGCATAAACTATTTTGTACAGCTAAAATAACCGGAAACGGATGGGTTTCGCTCACTAGTATGAATGGAGCGGTTAATATAAAACCCGGAATGGATTTCCAAAAAAAAAAAAAAGAGGCGCTGTAAGTCTGTTCCATTTTTATGTAGATCCAGATCCAGGTTTTATTCAGCGCTGACTGCTTCTTTAGACGCAAAGCTACTGTTTTGGCTTCTTTTCGGTCTATTTCAGTGGTGGATAAAATATACAAAAAATGTATATATATATATGCCTTAAGCGTAAGTTACTCCATCATTTAATTTTTCCTCAGCCACAATCGTGCTGTAGTGCTTAATATCAGCACTAGCGACAAACGGCCTCGTGTCTATTTCCATATCGCAGTCGTGGTTAAATACAGTGCGCGACATACAGTACAGATGAATAGCATACTTTACAACTAAGTGCCTCAAAGAAAAATAGGCATGCTGCTTCTAAATCGGGCACGTAAACGACTGCGCCGAGTGTCAAAGGCATGAAGGAGAAACCTATTTCTGTCAGCAGCGCGGGGCGCGTACAGAGCGCGTGTGCGCTGGATGCTGCTCGCCGCTGGATGCCTCGCCGTTATCCGCCGTACAGCACGCATCGCAAAACACGGCAATAAAACGGCGTGCGTTTTAAGTGAAAAACGCAGGCTTATTTCGCGAGCGGCGCGTAAACGGCTACGCGCACGCGGCGCCGCTCTCTGTGTGCGAATTGCAGCAGAAGAGCGGAGCTTGGGATGTTTTGCAGGTGTGGCTCCGTTCACTCCTTACGAGGGCCAGGGGCGCACCGGCCTGCCCACTAAAAGAAGATAGTTGCTGTACTCACTCCATAGTGTCCCAATGCGGTTTCCCTCAAATTTCAGGTGGATTCTTCAGGTGAAGTGTTAGTTTTTTTCTCAGAGGCGCAGTACCATGAGTGTCAGCCCTGCCTGTGTGCGAGCAGTGAGACCGGGATCATCTGCTGCTGCTGCTGCTGCTGGCGTCCCTCCCCTGAATCTGCCTCTCTCTGCCTTACGATCAGACCAGTGCGACCCGGAAAACACAGTCCCCGTCCCCGTCAAGGAGCTCTAAACATGCAGCATCTCTTCATCAACTCTCTGAGTATCCGGCGGCGCCTGGGAGATCAGAGTTTTGCGTGCATGCGCATCTAATGATGTTTTATATTAAAGGATATTTGGCCCGGTCTGATAATAAATGGGGGGTTTGTCACCCCCTCGTGGACGAGTCTATGTAAAAGTGAGTTGCAAGAATTTTTTTTAGATAAAGAGAACATGAGATTCGGTTGAAATCAAAACTCACAAGCATTAATATATACATATATATGTACTAAAATAATTTCATTGATAAAAAATGTAATAATAAATAAAATAATAGCGCTGTCAAATGATTAATCGCATTCAAGATTAACGTTTTTGTTTGCGTAATATGCGTGCACTGTGCATATTTATTATGTATATATAAAGACACGCACATACGGAGCCGCTTAACGGTGAAGGAAAAAATTCGGGATGGAAAAAATAAACGTCGCGTCCTCTTGAAAACGTTTGGCGTTCTCTCGCAAAACTCGCGTTCTCTCGCGGCACGTGTGTTCTCGCGACCCCAAAACCGTGCCAAGTCCAAGTTCAAAGTAAAAACTGCTCTATTATGAACGCACGGGGCTGCCCGAAACGCTGGAAGCGTAAAGTAAACAGGAAGTCCAGAGAACGCAAAGTTTCACAAGGGGGAACGCAAAAGATTTTTTTTTTCTCCTACCCCGATTTTTTCCCACTTAAGCGGCTCCGTAATAAATCAAAATATTAACCAAAAAATAATGTTATCTAATGCACTTCTGCTGTAAAATAATTAAATGAGACCTTTCGATCTTTTAATTAAATAGAGGGAATATTCCTTCTGCAAGTGCATCTAGAACTTAACTCATAATTAATAATTAACATACCCCTTTCGCAACTGGAAATGTACGCAAACATTTACACGCGAACTAAAGTAGAGGGTGTACCTAAATATTTGCATGTAGTAATGTTATCTAAGGAGAGAGAGATGCAGCTCAAAACAGTTTATGTAATTGTGTTATTATATATAAGACTGGTCTTTATGAGATACGCGTTTTTTGGAGATTATATAATCCCAGTCATGTTGTGCGTCGAGCCGGCAGCCTGTAGATGGAGTACATGACCAGTTCTTGCTGTGCATTCATTGCAATATATGACTCTATAATATGAATCAGTAGATACCTGTTATGAAATGGCCATGCATCTTTAAAATACATACACACTGTTAATAGTCTGAGCATGAGTTTGTCCTCCTCACCAACCGGGCTTTCCAAAATGTGTTCAGAGACAGCTTTATCTGCATGGCTTCAAACCCTATCAGAAATATTCAAACGCATAAGGAGCGCCGAATCTCACTTTTATGTTCGGAGCAGTAAGATAACGGCTTTTCTTCTCTTATTGAAGGATTCCAGCCCACACGGCTCCACCCTGATGCTCCTCACGCAGATGGAGCCGCCTCACTGGCCTGCCAGTTGCCGTGGTAACTTGACATGTCTCCATTTGCTGTGATCAATGGAAATGTTGCCGTCGCAGGGGATTGGAGGGCTGCCAGCGTAACTCTCTCTCTCCCTCTTGCTCCGACACGGGGAGGACACAAAGGAAGGAATGGAGGCAGAGGGAAGCGGCGGGGTGGAGGCGGTGGGTGCGAAATGCCATCTGGGTGGTTTCTTGGCCTCTGCGGTCAGGGTTAAATGATCACTCACGAGGCAGATCATTTCATTCGAGTGCGCTGCTTCGGTGACCACACGAAACAAACTCTCCGGAATCAGGGGTTTTTCTCAAATCATCATCCTTCCAGATTTTGCTGAGTCTAAATTTCTGTCAGGAGGAGAGGGGGCTGAAATGGCTGCGGTGTGTGTGTGTGTGTGTGTGTGTGTGTGTGTGAGGAGGAGGAGGTTTTGATTTCAGCATGATGCTGTCCGTCACACCAACGGTGTGAAAAGAAAAGTCAGATTTAAGGTATTATTTGTTATTCAATAGATCAGTGAAACCTGACTAGCGTGAAATCGAACATAATATGCTTACATAGTGATCCTCACATGTAGAGGACTGTAATGGGTTTACATTCATCCGTTATACACACACGCGAGCGTAAAGATTTTAATTGTAACGAGAGGTTTGGACAACACGGCAGATTTTAAAAATATATTTTAAAAAAGGTGCTGTTTTTTCTCAGTTTATCCAAAATAGAAACCTGAGGATGCATTGGTTTTAATAAAAGCTTAATTCAGTTTATATGTAAGGATGCTCTGCTTTATTTTTGCTTTATTTATGCTTTATTTTTACTGAGTGTAATTATATGTGTGTGTGTATATATGTACACACACACACACACAACACAGTTATTATGCTTAATTTTTCTCTTGAATCATTCTATGATGATTCAAAAGGTAATTAAATAGAATTGCATTGTCTTGTAAGGTTTGTTTTTTACTAGTATTGATCAATTTAATGCAACTTTGCAGAATTAAACTATTAATTCCGTTCAAGGGACGATCTTACGACTCCCAAACTAGTATAACGGGCCTGTGCATTTTTGAACACTTAATCAATTGAGAACCACTACGGTTGGTGATGACCGTAAAGTCCACTTCCTGTCAGCTCATCAGCATTGAAGCTCTTCTAAGAGTGTGACATTTGAGTTGGTGCACGAGCCCAGGTTAAATGCTTTGCGAAAAAAAGGAGTTAACACCACAAAGCACCTGGAGATCAAAGGGCTGCCGTCTTCATTAACGCTCTTGAAAATTTAATCAACTTGAATTTAATCAACTTGAATAAACCGAATACCAGGAGAGGGTGAACGAAAGTCATCACCCACTATCTCCAGACAACTCGTTTTCAATTCATTTACAACTCAGACAACGTTTTCTTAATAATTTCGAACGAATATAAGAAACATGAGTGCATTTTGGTGTGTGTGTTCGGCTGATTAAATTCTGTGGTTGCTATTTTGTCTTTCTTTTTTGAATATCTGGAGGACAGTTTCTTGTCAATGGATGGAGAACAGAATAAATGATAAATATATTTAGAATAAAAATCACAAACTCATTTAACAGGAATTAATTAGCGAGAAGAAATATTTTCAACACATCTCTCATCTTTCAAATTTAAAATATTAAATGAATACAACAAAGTGTCAGCTTTCAGTTTAATAATATTTAAATGTGACATTATTCCAGAGAGACTTTTCTCATCTTTCGTGAAAAGATTACATCAGATAACATGATAATAAACCCAGCCTATACACCTCTCATAGCTGAAAACGAAGGAAACTTTGTCAGGGCTCAACATCCATTTCAACCTCTCATTTTTCAAAAGCGTTCGGCGTAATCAAATGAATTGTATGTCTGTGACTGTGAGTCCAAACCCACCCCTTGAAACACACATATAGTTCTTATTAAAATGATAAATTGCTCTGCACTAGAGGCCCCCACTGCTCAACCCAGTCACCATAGCAACAGCCAGAGCTCTGTTTGTGCTTCACGATAGTTGCAGCGTATGGCGTGGGCACTGCTCGTGTTTGGAGAGCGTATGTAGGCGTCAGAGTTGACTAGGTGGAAGAAGCTTATGCTGGTGCCAGGTAGATTTCACGATACCAAGTTGGGCCGCAAATGCACCGCCGGCTTCTTGAGAAGTCACAGCATGATTCAGAAAGACTTGAAACATTACTACATATAGCTGTAAGCCAGCATGGCATGCCTAATGATCTGAACATTTATTCATTTAGCAGACTGCATCTGCGGTCTCTCTGAGACGCTGCAGTTCAATACCGAGAGATCTTTAAAATGTATCTTGTCTGACATTCACATAGATTGACGGCAAGCTAATTGTTGATGCCTCGAGAGGAGATAGAACATGCTTTGTGCATCTCTGCAGTACTCACTCAGAACACTGCATGGCAACAGTATAATTAAACCCCAGGTGTGGGATGCTGTCGAGGCATCAGATGCCTTGAGTGTTTCTTGATAAAATCACTGCAATCATTATACTCAAAAATCACTGTTTTGTTGATTTACTGTAAAAAAAAAATACTTTGTCACAGATGGTGTGCTTTCAGTATAGTAAAAAAAAAGAAAAGGCGTTCAATTTTTCTTTCTCTTCCTGCCACTCTTTTATTGGCGACTTGCCGCATCCTGCATCTGAAAGTTTCATATTCATACTCCGTATGTATGAACGCTTGCACTGCCGGTTTAATCTGCATTTAATAAGAATTTAAAGTATGACCTCAGCAAGGCTGTGAAATGCTCTGGGCTAGAATTTATCTTTGGTGCAGAGATTTAAAAAAAAAAAAAAATCCAGTTTTAATGAGAAATCAAGCTGTTTAAAAATCAGGTCCCAAAATGCAAGCATGTCATATTGGAATCGAACTTAAAAGCCTGGCAGTTTGCGGATCTGCTGTATTTTATTGGTTTATATTACTCTGAAGTAATTACTGAGTTGCTCTTCTGTGAGTTTGCTTAGTGTAACAATCAAATGCCAAATAATGACAAACAAAAACAATGCATACACTTCTAAGTAATCCTTAGGTTTGGTATATTACACGTGCGTATGGGACACCTTGTGGACCTTTAAGTCCACTGAAGTTAATGAACTAGCAGATATAGCATTTTGATTGGTCAGATCGCATGTCAGTCAAACTCTTGGCAAAGCAGTGTTGCAAGTCCATGGTTTTCCTGCAGAATCAGGCTACGTTAACACTCTTGCCACTGATTGTTTTTCATGTCCATGGGTTAAAGCAACTCCAATTATGTGATATTTATCTCCATCGAAAAATTTGTATTTTACCCCCTGGAATGTGATTTTTTTTTTTTTACCAGGGATTCCTGGTAAACACAAGGCTAACAAAATTAGACTAAGTTTGAATAGCAATTGGGCAATTTTGTTTTTGCGAAACCTGGCAACCCTGTAGCAAAGGGTAATTCGCTTAGCTTTCATTGCTCTCAAATGTCTACTCATTGGTTATGCATCTCCAAAACTAACCTGCTTTGATTTACACTTCATAAATGAAATTACAAATTGTAAATACTTCTGTACAAAAATGGGAGGGGTAATGTTTGCAGTGTGTTAGAAATTACAATTTAAGGTCACTGTAATTTACAGCAGCTTGTTTATTGTTGTCATTTATGTTGTCTTTTTTTTTTCGGAAACTGCATCAACAGCACGAAGTATCCATTAAGGACAACCATCTACAAAGATCCAGGAGCAGCTCGGAGCACCATGAAGAGAGAGCTGACGCACACAGACTTTAACCTGCAGTGACAGCTGCACACGTACATTATAACAGATTGGAATTCTTCACTGACAAGGCTTCACTTCCACCTTGACGACACTCACATAACATGCATCAAGTTCATTTAGAGGCGAACCTCTGGGAAACAGCATGACAAGGAGACCGCTAACTATTACAGATAAATCCCAGAGTGTTTGTAGAAATTCTTCTTGTGATTTACACCAAAAAAAAGCTGTTTCTTTCGGGAAACTCCTTCTCATTATGATACATAAAATGTGTGACCTGCTGTACCTGTTGTCCAGTTGCTGTTCCACTATAAGGTATGCGATGGATTGTGAGAGAATACTTTCTTTAGAGTCCAGAGCAGTTTAAAATTACTCACAGACAATCCAATTCACCTCACTTGTTAACACACAGAGATGAAGTAATTTATAAGTGCTTATTCGAACTGTTTTTCACAGGGTGTCATCAGTATATTTGCAGTATGTCCAGAACAATTTATCAGCAATTATATTCAGATGTACGAAGAACGGATGCTACCCTTTTGCAAAGCAATTATCATTCATAAAGCGCCAACAAAACACTTTAAATCGGTTTTCACTGTGAGCGTTACAAGGCAGTCAAATATTTTCTATTATTGTATCACTACAACATACACTACTAAACAATCGTGCGTAAACACACATAAATTCAACTTGACATCTCAGTCACACATTTAAATAAGTCAAGTATAAACAAAAAGAGCAGCAATAAAAATAATCCCAAACCTTATTTTACACTCTGATAATGTGAAGATTATGTAAATACAATACATCTGATGGAAATTTTGATAATGTAGTTTGGCTTGCACGCAAAGGGCAAAAACCATTGTGCTCTTAAGTCGTCAGAAGCAGCGTCTCCTGAAAGCTCTACTGACTCAAAGTGTAGTGGATCCGGTTATTCTGATATTCCTCTTGGGATCAAATCCATGTAATTAAACCCAAATGACCAAAAAGTGTTGTTGTGCACATATATATTAGCACATCGTCACTCTTTGTAATGCCTGCCACTTTGTAACTTTTTGTAGTAGTTGTCCTGTTCCATGTGGTTCAGATTGCCCTCCCTATCCAGCAGAACTAGAGGGGTCTTGCGGCGCAGACTGCGACCCTCTGAGGTGTGACCCATGGGTGGGAGTTGAGGGGGAAGTGGTGGTTGGGGAGGATGCGGAGGCTGGGGCAGTCCGTGATCGGGCTCGCTGGTGGAGGAACAAGGAGAGCCGCTCCTTACATTGCGGTAACCACGGGAACCATCGCGGTTGAGGTTTTTAAGCTCGTACGACTCAGCCATGTTTCCTTCAGAAGATCCTCTCCACTCCCAAGGGTTATTGGGGTTGGAGGTCATACGGACTACGGGGTGGTGGGGGGCATGGGCATCAACCGTGATGATGCCTGAACCGCTGTCGCGTTCCGAGCGATTAGGCGATGATTCTGTGCCCGTGATGGATGAGGTACCAGAAGAGGACGAGGTCTCTGACGATTTGGCCGATCCAGTCAGGAGTCCCTGTTGCTTTGACATGGCAATGACCTGCATGATCCGTGGCTGATTTCCTGCCTTGAGGACTGGAATATTAGCACCACTTTTCTCTGTGATGGACAGCCATTTGGCCCGAGTGCTGGCGCTTTTAGGGGACACAGGTGGAGGGACTGAAGGCTGTGCTGGGGGACGAGGAGGCATCACTACTCTTGCGCCTGCAGGGGGGTTAGCCGGTTTGGCTGATGGTTGAACAGACGAATAAACTGAAGAGTGGACGCTGTCCTCCTCTGTGGTCGTGTCGTTGCCGCCATCTGAGCCCTGATCACTGGTGTCCTCATCGGGCAAGCTGCCGCCTCGCATTTCCATTGACTTTTGCTTCCATTCAGACACTAATTGCTGTGACCTCATGGGGTCTAGTGGTACTGGAACAGGTACTGTCACCAGACGCCTCGTTGGCTCCTCTGGAGCTGTAGCCCTGGGTAATGTGTTGCTGAAGGTTACCATGGTCTCCTTACCCATTGGGCTGCGGGGCGCCAGTAGCTCTACATCCACGCTGGCTCTCTTTAAGCTTCCCAACGAGGTTTTCTCCCGCTGTACAGGTCGGTTCAGCCCATCTAGACATGCTGGTGATGTTATTTCCTCATTGCTCTCAGAAGCGTGGCCTTTGTTATAGACAGAGTCGTGGCCTCTCTGGGCCAGAGCCCTTAAAGCATCCTTCTGAAGAGGAGGAGGTTGCGGAATGATGGTGTCCTCTGGAGATTTGAAGTTGGCGACAGCATGGAAAGCCTGGAATGATTTAGAGGTTTAATATACAGTGGCTTCATTACATTATTTATTTCCCAAAAATAAAGAATGTTCCTATCAGGTTGGGGTGGAAGCTTGAACAACACTCATAACAACCAACCTCTGATTTCAGAGGTAGTTAATGGGTAAGGGATGGTGTTAAGGATGGGATTAGAAGTATAATGTTTTGTTAAACATTGAAGATTGTTTTGAAGCATGGCAGCTGGTTTGAGCTGGTCCTATACTGCTCAGGACCAGCTCATAGCCAACCATTAACCAGCTTAAACCAATTCATGACCAACTAAATAAGCTCAAATAAGCTCCCATAATACCTAACCAGCATATGCAGGTTTTTTTTAAACAGGAGGAGGGGCTGCATTTGTTGTCTGTATACATCGAGTATACTCGTTTTCAACAAACCATCATAAAGCTTAATTCTTTGTGTGGTGTGAATTGCCGTTACTCTGCAATGTAACGGTTACTTTCCTGAATTGAGATGTATTTGACCAACTAATGCAATCTCTGGAGGACACAGCCTTTGAAATGAAGCACAGCAAAAGGAAACATCCAAAATATGCGCGATGAGGGAGCTCCAGGAACTATCTGAAAACCCTGAGCTACAAGAAAAAGTGATGTTGCCAAGCGGCATGTGTTCCTGCATCACCGTTGTTGGTCATGAAAAAAAAAATACACTCAAATAGTGTTCACGTAGCTTAACCAGTAAAGCATTGCACTAGCATTCATGAAACCATTTTCCTGGCAATGCATGGCATTGTAAAATGTATATCTTGAATGCACTATATGTATCGGCAATTTTATTTATTTATTGATGTTTCTGACAAATGTATAAATATAAACTGCCACAGCCCTTATTCTGACGGAGAGTTTGCTGAATGCTTCAGAACCAACAGAGAGTTTGATGCAGGAACATCTACATCTACTAAGCTCAATAGCAAGGCGAATATGCAGGATGGCTTACTAAATAAACCTACTGAAAAAATAGTTTGGTTAGGTATGTTTTGAAGCAGTTTGAGTTGGTCCTTAGTTGGTTATAAAATGGTTTAATTTAATTAACTTCAATTTAGAACCAGCTCAAACCAGCTACCAATCTTCAAAACATACCTAACCAGAACATTTAACTTTTTTTTCCAACCGGGACATTACACCACAACTACAAAAATACATCAGTAATCCAATAACTCACCAAATACGCTGCAATACCAGCCCCAATACAGAACCCAACGTAAACATCGATCGGGTGACTGCGGTACTGGGTGATCTGAGTGAGTCCCGTCAACGCAGCCGCGATGGCAAAGGCAAACACCAGAACGGGTTTGAGCAGCTTGGTGCTATCAGAAATCGTTGAATTGAAGTACATCTAGAAGAGCAGAGAGCGGCAAAAGTCTCCAGCTGTCATGTGCAAATTAATAACATACTGCCTTGCAGCTTCAGACAGTCTGACAAGCTCAAGGTGGGAAGCAGCAACAACTTATCTCCACGTCTGTCGCTTGAAGTGGATCCTGCCAAACAGCTAGACATGTGAAGCACTTACCTATAATTAGACTTTCTCTAATCTAGTGAACAGAATGCATATGAGCATATTAAATCCATTACTTGTGTCAATGCATATGACATGCACATCTAGTATGTTGGTTGTTCGCTTTTTCTATCTACAGTACAATCAGTTTAAACTTGATTTCTCTTATAGAGGAGTTTACCAGAGTAGCCTATTAGGTTTATGTACATAAAAAAGCATTTGCTGTAAACATTTAGTAAACACGCATTGAGACGGTGTCGAAGAGACTTACTGAAATATAAACAGCAGCAAAGGAAGAGAGGGTTGCATGCTGGGAAGGGAAGGTTTTCCTGTCACAAAGGAAAGCAAACATCTAGAGTAAGTCTAGACCAGATATGCAGCAGAATGTCAGTGTCAAATGCTTATAGGTTTAAAAGAAGGAGTGAGTAGGAAGTGCTCTACAGGAAGAAAACCACAGAACGGAGAAAGAAAATGGTGGCTGTACGAAGTTGAAGTTGAACGGTTAATCACAAAATCAGAAGTTAATTCGGTTACCTGGCAGACAGAATAGCATGCTGATCCTGGCCAGAGCAAATGTCTTTGGTGATGTAAGGGTTCTTGTCACAGGCCACACCTGGGACCGTGTAATTGGGTTTGCACACCGTGAGAAAGAACGGTGTGTGGTAGCCAGTGGCAAGCTGGATGACATCTGTAACCAGTGCCGTTGCACAAAGACCGAACACGTGAACCCCTAGAAGGAGAGACAGATCATGAGCAATGAAACGTCGATGACTCATTTCATCAGTTTCATGCAACACTCTGTGCCTGACTCATGTTACATAATGTTCATCTGCATCACTCCTGCTCAGATTTTTAGTGTTGTGGTTTCCTAGACGTGCAAGGTTTTTCCTAGATTTATAACCATTTCTTTTAGCGTGTCATGTTCCAGCACATCACGAAATTTCCTGCGCAGTCGAATTGTATTAAATGTATTTTTAAACTTCTTCAGTAAAAATCACAGCGTTTAGCAATTAGAATTTATTATTATGCTTATATTATGTAATATAATTATACTGTTAATCCGCACTAAACCTCTTAGCTCATAGCTCTCACATTCAGCGCTTTCATATTTTAACTTCAAACATTCTGATATAAAATTGCTTTACAATGAAAGGACCAATTACATACCAACAAAACGAACGGTTCTCCGCAGAAAAGAGTTAAAATTACATCCACCAGCATTTATGCTTCCTTCGATCCCTGGACGGACCTTCAGTTTGGACTGCATGCAATACAGCAGACCTTCACCAATCATGATCTGAGAAAATCAAAGAATTATACAACTGTTAATACAATTGTAAATGTGTAAATGTAATTACTGTATGATTAAATGTAAATGTTATTATTAGGGCATTCAATCGATTAAATCTTTTAATCCAATTAATTACAAATTAAAATTTTATTTCATTTAATATAAACTTTATCACACATAGTCTATAATATATGTAATACCTTAACATATGTAATATATGTGATAACATATAATACCTTCTTTTATGTTCCACAAAATAAAGTTTGAAACGACTTGAAGGAGAGCAAATATGAAAGAATTTACAATTTTGGGGTTATTTAACTATTATTTAAATTTAAATAAATTTATTTTAATTAAACAATACTCTAAATATAAAATTAAATCTCCCAGCAGGTGGTGGAAAATATCTTCATTCGATTCATTCCGGAATTAAATAAACAGCTCGCTTTTAAAAAGCAGATTCATTAAATTGCTAAATGCTGCTGTTTGCTGACAGACGCACAAAAAGTCTGCTATGGCTTTGTTGGTTATATTTTTTTTCTGCAAAATTGAACGCATACTATCGTAACTATTACAGCTTCTTAATTACTGAACTGCTGTATAAAATCACATTTTAACTCGTGATATTCGGGACAATCATCACTCGTGTAATGCTGCTCTCCCTGCTCATGTGATATTGTATTATATGAGACTCACACAGATATCCTGCATTTATGGAGCTGTTACCCTGCATTGTATTTATCAACACTTTTTAAAATGTGAAATAACTTGGGGGGGCGGGGCCAGTGCGATTTTTTTCTAAACTAGCTAATTAATCAAGTTAACGCATTAAACGGCCCTAGTTTTATGTATTCTGTGGAGAAGCAAGTTATTACATTTTGATAGAAGCTTAAAAAAATTAAAGAGATTTTGTCTATTTACCCTGAAGTTATTTCAAATCTGTATGAGCTTCCGTTGAGCGCAAAAGAAGATATTTTGAAGAATGTTGGTAACCAAACATGTGACGGTAGCCATAGACTTCACAGTATGACAACAAAAGTCCATCAACTCCTTGGTTACCAACAATCTACAAAATGTATACTATTGAATTTAACGAAACAAAAAACACACTCATAGAGTTTTGAAATGTCATCAGGGTGAGTAAGTGACTATGTAGGTTGGAAATATGTAAGTGCAATGATATCGCAATTGCTTTCATCTCACGGAGGCAGCAGGGCCGGCGAACGCCAGACTCAGGAGCATGAGCAGAGGGATGAGCTCGTCGCCGCTGTCCACGTACGGCATGCTGAGCGACCGGTCATGGCAGCGGAACCCCACCTGAGCCGGCTGGAGCACGTCCGTCAGTTCCAGGAAGTACAGCGAAACCATGGAGGACGCCACGATGGGTAGCTATTTTCTCAGAGGAAGGAGAGTGCGTGCATGATGCGCGAGTCTTTATTCATTTTAAAAGTGCTTACTTGCATGTCTTTGTCAAGTGCAAACAGATATTAAATATTGATAACGCTCAAACATACCAACACCAGAGCACGGTTTAATTACTGTAGAGCAACTGTGGCAGATGGCTGTTAAATGTCAACACAGAGTTCTGTACTCCAGGGCTGACAATGTGGTGGAAGGTAAACACAATACCACACTCAGACTGACTGCTATTACGCATTTTCAATTACGTCTTCAAAGAAAATGAGGAAGCCCTGTTGTTTAGTGTGTAATGTAATTACCTGAGACATTAATTGCTCTATTGAAGTATTAAACTGGTAATAAATTACGGCACGTACCTCGACGAAATAGAAGCACGGTAACAGCGTCAGACTGTCTTTGGGTGGTTTCTTCTTCATTTTTTCACGTGCAGTCATCATTGTGCTGGTCTTCTGAAGTTATTCTGCCTACACATGAGATCATTTGAAGAACCCCATGAAAAGACGTTTCTTGCTAAAAATGCCCCGTGGTTGCATTTTTACATATGCATACGTAACGTCTGCTGAATTGGAACAACTAATTTTGTACTTAATGAACTTTAATTGTGTGGAAGCGTAATGCCGAAGTTCAAATAAAGATGCATTAAAGTATATTTGATTGTGCAAAGGTGAGACTATTGCAAGGATACTTCAGATACACTTTTAAGGAAAGACTGATATCAATGAAAGATCATACAATCCTCATCAATAGTGACATTCAAACATATGATGAGTTTAATCATTTATATACCAATAAGTCTCCAGCAATATATCAGTAATTATGTTAATAGATTAGCTAACTATACTTAATTAATTTATCAAGTCATTTATAAAATAAATGTATTTTATGTTTTTCTTTATAGGGAACCAAGATGCATATATCTACAAAAAATGTAAATGTTTTGCTTTAAATATATGTAATGTAATTTTATGTTTTAAATCATTTTAAAATATGGACTAACGTGGCTAAACATATGTATAAACAACAAATTATTATAAACTTTTAGCAAATCACTATAAAATGTTGCCAAAAATGCATTGAATTAAATGCGAAGCTTCGAAGTGCAAAACTGAAATAGCATTTTTGTTTAAAACATGCTGAGAACGTCACGAAACCAACGCTCATGAAAGCTGTAATTTGAGTCACGATGATCATAAATCCTGGACAATCGAATTATCCGACTTGAATATTATCAAACCACCGTGAACAGTTTTGGAGAGAAGAGTGAGATCCTCAATGAGGAGATGTTGCTTGTTTCCCGGGTGTCTGCATTATTTTTTGCAACCTCTGTATGTTTGCAAAAAAGTGGGCTTTGCTTAAATAATATGCACAGGAAAAGGCCTGCACAAAAATGTTCAAATTATTATTTCCTCGTCTGAAACAGAACGAGGCCCTCTTGAATAAATGGATAGCAGACTGCGTGCCTGAGGGAAAAATATTAAATAAACAGCTCCTTACAGAATATTCTCCAAAGAGCGTGATGAACAAATGTTAATGTGGGCTATTGTTTGAGCAGGCATTGAGAGAATAGTGTTTCATGCTCTCTGCCAAATCAGCAGCGACTAAACAAGGCACTTGTCCTGAAGACACTGTCCCAACTCTCGGGTGGGAGTGAGCTCGGCTCGGCTCAAATTAGCAGGGAGCCTGTTTTCAAGAGTGGGAGCTCTGTTTATCTCAAAGAGCCACATATGTCTCGCAGGCAAAAGATTGTGTGTGTGTGTGTGCGTGCGACTTTTAGGGAGGAATCCATAGGCGCCGAGTTCTCTCCAAAAAAGACAGTGTTTGTGCTCGCACGTCCTCGCAGCATGAGGCTTCGACTGCGGGGAAAGTTAATTAAACTTGACTGGGCTTCTCACGCGAATCCGTTTCCTGTGAAATCGGGGTTAAAGAGTGAGTTGTGCGACACAGCTACTTTCTGACCCTTGTTTGTGCCGGCGATCCGAGCGCGCTGACCCACGACACGGCTGAACAATGCACGGGGTCGATGAAAATTTCAAGCCATGATAACCAGTCAAGGCGAAATCATTATGCGCTTGAAATGAAGAGACTCTGGAAAAATCAATGGTGTAATCAGATAAGAACGACATAGATCGCTTATACTAATGTTCACAAATCATGAGCAATGTCCCTAATGATGAGAAAGATTGCAATTATTTTAATTACACTGGCGGATCACGCTGACATTCACACCTACAACACCTTGATTGTCAGAAACCGAAAATAGCCTATAAAAATATGTATTTTATATATATATGCATGATTTTTCATATGTAATATCAATAAATATACCAATATTACATTTTGGATTAATACAAAAAAGTATGAATAATGTATTATTAATTCGTTTACATAATATTACACGCTATATGCGTATTAACAGTATTATTAATAGATGGATAGATGTTGGATATTTAAATTAAATTAAGCATAATAATATTATGATACTTGAATATTTAAATATTCAACATCGAGATGATATATACGACCAAATAAATACATATGCAGGAGTAATAGCCTACTAAGTGACTGTCACGCTGAATAGAATAGAGTTTTTTAATCAGCTGTCAGACGAGCTGAGAGCTCGAGAGGATCTCCGGCCATCAAAACAACATCCACACAGGTTTACACAGATCTGCCAGCCCGAAACCATCTTGACCCGCGCTGTGAAGTGAGACTGAGATGTTTGTTCCGCCGTGCGGCAGACTCACTGCGACAGTCTCGGCGATCATTTACTATTGTGATAATACCGCATCTCCGCCGGACGCGACGCGACCGTACCCGCGCGCGCGCGCGGTTTCCCCTACAGAATTACAATGGCAGCGTTCCGGTGGCGTCGCGTCGCGAGCGCGTCCGTTTATTCGGCCGCCGCTCGCCACGCAGGTAGAAAAACCGGGAAAACCTCACCTTGACTGCGAAAACAGGGGATATCCCGAGTGAAAATTCTCCGCGTGGTTTAGACCGCGGCTGCTTCAGTTCATATTCCCCTTTCTGCTCACGTTTTCCACGGAGCGATCACGCAGCCGCGGACTCCTGTTACGCGCTTGACCACGATATATCCCTCAACTCGGCGAGCTCCTGTTCCAGCTGCTCTTCTGCAGTCAGACATGCGGCATCCGAGGGGCTTCGGTAGAAGACCGCGCTATCGGTGATTAAAAATGATTTGCCGATGCTTTTTGCTTTACTTCTTAGTGTGATATCGCTCCATCCCCAGCATTCCTCAACATCTTCCGAGTGCGATCCGCACCGATCTCCTCCAGCAGTGGTAACGTGGTACTGCACAGGTAACTGCTGGGATGGAGGGTGGGGTGGAGAGGCTGTGAACTGCTTTAACTTACGATGAAAACATCACAATGTCCCGTTTCCCTGTTGCCTTATTGCTAAGGACCGACGACTAACCAAATTATTTCGATTGCACGCGTTTTCTTCCCTTTTTTTATTGCGAAGACGGAAGGACCGACACGGTGTTGTCAAATGCGTCATGTAAATGGTTAAATAAAATGATATGCATCAGATATGCGACAGAATAAAACCAATGTGGAGCATATTTATTATGCTAATTTAATCAAGTCACCAACCATCCCCCTAATATAAAAAGCCTGGTTGTCTTAACATTTGAATCTTCCATAGCCTACAAAATGTTCTTCAGTATACATATATATATGTATATGTATATGTATATAATGTATATATATATATATATATATATATATATATATATATATATATATATATATATATATATATATGTGTGTGTGTGTGTGTGTGTGTGTGTGTGTGTGTGTGTTTATATGCTTTTTTGTTTTGCAATCTTGACTCGTTTGCCAAGGCTGCATTTATTCAATCAAAAATATAGTAAAACTGTAAACTTGTGAAATATCATTATGACTTTACATCAGTCTTCTCAATACATTTTCAAATGTAATTTATTCCTGCTAACAAAGCCCAATTTTTTGCATCATTACTCCAGTCTTCAGTGTCACACAATCCTTCAGATACCACTTTAACATGTTGATTTTTCTTATTATCACTGTTAAAAAAAATACAGTTGTGCTGCTTTTGTTTTGTGGAAAGCGTTTTTTTTTTTTTTTTTTTTTTTTTTGCAGGAGTCTGATGAATTGAAAATATTTTTAACATTATAAGTGGCGATCTTGCCGATTAAAATTAATTTAAATAAATACATAAACCTAACGCAATGAATGAAAAGTGCATTAAAAATCGCAATATTTAAAAATATTATTTTATGGTGCATTAAAAAGCTGTTTATGGTTTTAAATGAGCTTTGGGCATTCTGCTTGTAACCACTGATTTTGACTTGATTTTTTCCCCTTTCTTTGCTCTCAGATGGTCTGGGTACGGGGATCAACCGTGGTTGCACTGAAAGGAAAAGGCCTGGAGAGATGCCCGGCCGCCCGCTGGTCGTGTCTCTGCTGAGCACCCCGAGCCGTGATGACCTCTTGAATCAAAGCCAAAGCACAGCGGCTGGCCGACACACTTTTCCCCTTGATTTCCCATCGATTCCTGCGGACACATGCTCGTACCGTCCCTGCGGTTAAATAGCACTGCTAGCGAAGTGGCTGTCAACAGGTAAGCGATCACTCTAATGATCAGTAGACGGTCTGTATCTACTGAAGTAAGACTTTGATTTGTCAGTGAATAAGAACGGTTGAGATACAGTGTGGCTGGGTTTGTCAGGCTTAGCACCTCCCTGTGATTCTTAAGCAATTGCACGCAGACACGTTTAGGATGAAGACGGCCTATTTTATGACAAAAATGTTTATTATGTACTACAACATTACAAAACAAAAGGCACGGTTCATATTTACAACAGCAAGGAAAATAAGACATCATTCACTCTCTCGTAGAGAAAACCAGGACGTGTTTCTAAGAAAATAAAGGCTGCTTTGTAGTATAGTTCTACACGATGTTCTCAGCGAGGTCCGTGCAGCTTGAACGTTGAAATATTTCCCGCGGCCTGGTCCTTATGTCAGCGCGGAGGGGATTCTTCTCCAGAGACCTCCGCACAGACAGTTCTTGATCCAGCGCTGCTCCCACTGCCTCATGGCGTTGGTTTTATTTGGGGATCTCAGCATGGTGACGCAGCCGCACCTGAACACACCACAGAGACAGGAGCCCGGTGAGGAACGCCTCTAAATACAGAGCCCTCGGGACAGGCGGCGGCATCGTGTGTGAACATGACAGGTCTGCAGGCTCAACCCACCCACAAAAGTCAAAAGTCACGCCATGGGGTCTGCTTAAAAGCCTTACTTGAAAACTAATTTTAGTTATTGGCCACATTGCTGACAAACCGTTTTTAAACATATCCATCATCAGAACTTTATCTATCTGATTAGTACATTTGTTGAAAGAAAATTTTATTCAGCAGCTATGAATTAAATAGTTTAATTAAATATGTGTGTGTGTGTTTATGTGTATATATAAATACAATGTGTGTGTGTGCTGTCAAACAATTAATCGCATCCGAAATAAAAGTAGTAATATGTGTGTATACGTCTATATTTATTATGTATATAATACTGACACATGCATGTATATTGAAGCTGTTGTTTATATATTAATTATTTATAAATATATTAATGTACATCTAAATACATATTGTATATATATATATATATATATATATATATATATATATATATATATATATATATATATATATATATATATATATATATATATATAAATATACACAGTACACATACATATATTATGTAAACTTTTTGTGCACTGTGTATATTTATTATGTATATATTATAGGATAGGTAGGTGACACATCCAATTATTTTAATTGTTATTAATCATTGAGTTCTATTTTTTCTGTTTTTCTCTTTTTAATTGGCATCATTAAAACACTAAATGAAAAATTTATTTTTTAAGGCATACCTGGTGCAGGCTTTGCTGTCCTCGGTTGGAGAGATGCCTAAATGTAAACATCGCAGGTGGTCCATCCTCTGAGACGCTGGACTTCTGAAACAGTAACGCCAAAAAGGAAATGCACTTAACACCGGAAAATTAGTTTCTGCCACAAATTACATGTCTAGAGCATCTTGGAGCTTGTCTTACCGGTCCTCGACTTACATTACACTGAAATTAGTGCCGTCAAACATCACTAAATGCGAGTCAATATTTATATTTTGAAAACGCGGTCATACCATTTGCCGTTAGTGCCGAGTAGAGCAGGTTAAACTCTTTTTAATGCAACATTTACTTGACTACTGCTTCAAAGCTGTTATTTACTAACAATTATTTACTGGTATTGGTATGGACTATTGATCCGCGACAACCCTGATTGAAAGATGGAGGTTCGAGCTCACCTGAACACCTCCACCTGTGTGTTAGGGTTGACTCCGGGCAGGGTGTAGGGTTTGCCGAACTGCAGTCTGAGCGGGTGTTTGCTCTGGATCTTAGTGATAACACCGTCGTTGATGGGCAGCCAGTCCATGCTGGGTACCAGGAGCTGACTGGGCAGCAGACAGCACTCGTCAATCAACGTCTCATCGGGGTCCTGCGGGTGACTCTCATCTCGAGCTGCCAGTCAGAAGAAAACAGCACAACAAGAGCTCAGTTTTTTGACCGATTTAACTGACATGTTGGCTCGAAGCCCGACGGAGGGGTCTAACTCACAGCAGAGCCAGAGTTTGGTGAGCAAGCGGAAGAGCAGAAACATGCTGTCCTGGTTGTCAGATGTGGCCGTGTAGATGGGCAAACAGCCCGGTTTTAACAGGCCCCAAATACGGATCATCACCAGCATCTCTCTGAGCATACCCAAAGACGCACCGTCCCTCAGGAACCCAAACCCCGGACGCACGATGGAGCCCTGCAAACATATTTAGTCATAAAGCAGCATGTTAAACTGGAAGTTGGCAGCGCCGTTACTGCTGGTAAAGGTCGTCCAGTCGTGCTCACCTGGTTGGGCAGGTTGGCCAGCAGATAAAGAACAAAGTCTCCCACCCACTGAATGAGCTGCTGGAGGGATTGGAGGGGAGGTCCGTCCAGAACAAACTCCTCCGTCTTCAGGTTGATCATCACCTTATCAATATCTGAACAGAAAACGCCAGCATTCACATTCAGAAATTTTTGCAGGAAAAAAAAGTGTTAGGGTAACAAGTGACATAAACGGATTACTTTTTTACTAGTAAAGTAACACATTGCCTTTTACATTTACATTTCTATGAAAACAAATGACTTTAAAAAAAAAAAAAAATTAATTCCCATTTATTTACTTTATTTTACCGCTGCTATGTTGAGAGATACTGGGAATGAGGTCACTTCCTTCAGACTTAATCTCATTAATTTCACATTTGGTGTGAAAGGGCCCTTAAAGTTGCCTAATATATAAATTGAGAGTTTTGTTGTTAAAGGATTAACTCATTTTCAGAATTAAATTAAGATTTTTAAACATTGGGTCGGGACATTCACCTGGGTCACACGTGATCGTGATTATTTATTTTTATTTTTTTATAGAAAATATCTGATCATTTTGCTAGATAAGACCCTTACTCCTCAGCTGGGATCGTGTAGAGCCCTTTGAAGTTTACTTGAAACTGCAGTTTGGACCTTCAACCCTCCTATTGAAGTCCACTATAATGGACTGTAATGTTTTGCTTAAAAGTCTTAATTATGTTTTCAACTGAAGAATGGGGGTGAGTCTAATACATTAGTTTTGATTTACTGGATGGCAAAAAACAACAAATCTAAACTGCACAAGTATTGTGATCATCTTAATTGCGATTAGATGAAATATCTTAAATCTGACAATTATCGCCTTCTCTGAAACATTTTTTGGGTGGCGGGTTGTTACCAGTGTCGGTGTTTTTAGCACAGATCTCAGAGAGACGGTCTCCAGGACTCTTGTCGGGGGTGTTGAGCACATGAGGTCTCAGTAAAGACTTCAGCGTGGAGCTGATAGCGATGAGGAGCAGTTTGGCGTGGAAGTCACAGGCTCTCGCTGCGGTGGCAGATGACAGTTTACACAGAGACGCCTTTACTGCCACTATACGCGTGGACAATACCTTGATGGCAAGCCATGAAAGAGAGGAGAACCACAGCGAAGTCAAAAAGAAACCGATTTGAAGGCAAAGTCTCTGTAATAGTGTACTGATCTACCTGCTGGAGAGCTTGGTTTTGTCTCATGTACTCCTCGTGAAGCTTCTCCAGAAGGTTATGCACCATGCCTGGCTGAGCATGCAGCAGCACGTCCCACCAGTCGTATCCCGTCACCATGCAGTACTCCAGGAGGAACAGCAGGTGCCGCAGGAGTGTGTTCATGTCCAACATTTGGCCCATTGATGGAGACACGCGGATCATGTGCAACTGTAATCAGAAGAGGTGAACTTTAAGATCCGAGGGTGCTCCTGTCAACACTAGGTGTCAAGCCATCATCGTACCTTGCCATGATTGTCCACTCCCACCAGAGCCAGAGACGTCCAGGAGAACTGAAGGGCCTTAAAGTGCAGCGTCGGCCCGCCAGCTCTCTGGCGTTTAATGGCAGGTTCTTCTCCGACGCGCTGGGAGGAACCAGAGGAACCGTAGAACACTCCCATGGTGTGCAGGGAAAGGCGATGGAGGATCTGGATGCTGCCATCGTGGAAGGCCAGGGCAAGACCTGAGGACAGCAAAATTACTATCAACCAAAGCAGTCTCAAAGCCATGTTCAATGAAGTAGGAGAAAAGATATTAAGGCTGTACCAAGGCCTGGGAAGAACTTGGTATCTGAGGCGACTTTGAGATCAGTGTTCGAGATGGAGATGGGTAGTTTAGGCAGGCGACAGCAGACACGCGGTCCAGATCATTGGTCGCTGAGAGGATGCGCCACTTCAGAATCATTGGCTGCTTTTCACCAACTGTGGAGGACGAGAAAACAAACAACAAATATCTGACTACTGAGGACTTCAGCAAGTTGCAATAATCCAGGGAAATAATACAGCTTAAGGAAGATTAGTATGTTAGTGCTGTCAAACAATTATTGCATCCAAATTTAAGCTTTTGTTTACATAATATTTGTGTATACTGCGCATATTTCGTATTTATATATACAAACAAATACATGCATATATAAGAAAAATGTTTAAATACTACATATATCTATATATATAAAAAAATAAATAAAATAAAATAAAAAAATGAAAAAATAAAAATATATATATATATATATATATATATATATATATATATATATATATATATATATATATATATATATATACACATACATATATATACACACACACACACACACGCAAATATTTTCTAAATATATAAACAGTACACATACATTATGTAAACAAAAAAATATTATGGGCACTATAATAAGTACATTGAGATAATATATTGTTCAAAATAATTATCAGAAAAAGCAGTGGTGTGAAATATAATGTAAACGCATTTGCTGTATTGCCCTCGCAAGCGCTGCATTATAGCAATGTTTTACATTTTAACTTAAAGAGTGTGTAATACTGTAATGCAACACCTTTCCACATCTGGTTTATGTAACTTACCCACAGGTGATCGATGTTGAAAGATATTATTAACAGGGAGCCCTTCCTTCCGCAAGGACCAGCACTCTACAATGCTGCCCATCTGACTGGACGCACATAGCAGCACCTTCACAAAAAAATCATGCTCAGATAAAAGAACTGGAAAACAGCCCGTAGCATGGAAATTGTGAAATTAACATACAATTTCTGAGCAACACTGATGTATCTATACTAGATTATAACATAACATTATATAATCTATAGATCAAAAGTTTGGGGTCAGCAAGACTTTTTTTAAAGAAGCTAATGCTTTTATTTAGCATGCATGCATTCAGTTGATTAAAAGTGACAGATATTAATAATGTTATTAAAAAAATCTATTTAAAATAAATGTTGTTCATTTGAACTTTCTGTTCATCAAATGAACCTGAAAAGAAATGCATGCCGTTTTCTTAAGTGAGAATAAAAATGTTTTCTTGAAAATTTAGCTTTTTGCATCAAAGGAATAAATTACATTTTAAAATACATTAAAATATAAACAGGCTATTTTTTTAATCCAAGAAATGCAGCAAACTTATGTACAGAATTTTATACAATTTTGTCTAAAAATATCAACAACAAAAAAATCTTCATTTAAAAATTATAATCCTTTACCATTAAAAAAAGTAATGCTGCTTTATTGTTGCGTTTTTTAATTGTTTTTTTCTGTGCAAAAAAACAAATGATTCATTTTTCCCTGATTCACAGAAGACATCCTTGAAATTGTCTTTCAGTGTAACGATTTTGTCTGATGCATTTAAAACAAAAAATAATTTATGACATATTAAAAGTCCTTTAAGACCTTACTTTCACCCCAAATAACGATCATTTTTAATTTCACATTTTTCTAATTTGTCTTGTATGTTTCATTATGTACATTATGCATTTTTTTGACATGGCAACGTTATTGCAACCAAATTTTGACCTTTTATTCTTCAAAAACTTTTCTGAAACCTTAAAAGCAGACATTTAATGCGCTTTCAATGGATATAAAATCACTTCTGTGAATTGCTTCGATCCCAAAGAAATGTGGACCCTCTCACCTGCTCTGAGTTTTCTCGTGTGAGGAATTTGAGGTGAGTGACAGCGGGGTATTTGTCCCTCCGGACGGGGTCGGTGGTGCAGCGCATGAATAGCGAGGGCAAGAGCTCGGTGTCGATGCGGCACTTCTCATTCACCACGCTCACGCACACTTTATAGAACTGCACCGGAGAAGAGCTGCTGCCGTCGGTGGCCGCCACCACTATGTTCCCTCCGCCGGTGAAGGCGATGTCAGCCAGCGCCACTCGGCCCCTCAGCCTGCACAGGCTCTCGCTGGCCGTCAGCAGGGTCCCGTTCGGCTTCAGCAGCGACACGGTCACCAGGCCGCTCACCGTCACCGCCAACCAGCCCTCCATGGGCTTCCCGCCAAACAGCGTCAGAGAGGGGGAGAACTTCACCCGGGAAAACTTCTCTCCAAAGTTGGTGGAGCCAGACTGAGGGGCAAAACGAAGACGCAAAGTTAGTTGCGTTGGCGCGTTTATCGACTAGGCGCTGCGGAGACGGCCTTGCCTTTTCGACGTGCAGGGCGAGTTTAACTCCGTTGTGCAGCCATGACAGGGCTACGATCGGCTCTCCGTCCAACGAGCTGCTCTGTGTGCACTCCCAGCTGTTCACCAGGTGCTCCGTCATTCCCCAACACTTGATCTGACCGTCTCCATCGGCAGACAACAGCCTCGAACCTGGCAGATAACAGCGAGATCACATCCGATCCGTTTGGGCCAGGGCCGCATTTGACACCAAATCCAAAACAATACATCGCATAAAGAAAGTAAAGCTGTTTTTAGGATATTATCGCATTGTGATCCTTTTTTTTTTTTTTAGTCAGTATCACTTGTACACTTGTACAGTTGTTAATATTTTACGTTTAATCAATTTAGCAGGTGCTTTATCCAAAGCAACTTAAAGAAGAGGACAGTGGAAGCAATCAAAATCAACAAAAGGTTTTTAAAAGTATATAATAAATAAGAAAACAGATATAAAAAGAACAGAGCAGGCTAGTGTTCAAGGCTTTTTTTGTATAATCAAAAAAATTTATTTTAATTTTGTCTTTGTTTAATTTTTTGTAATTTTGTTAGATGTTCTGCCATTTTTAGTTCTTTTTAGGTTTTTATCATTGCAGTTTTTGTTATTATTATATTACATTATTTTAGCACAGATTTCAATTAGACAACATTTCTCATTTTTAAGTTTTTTTTTTTTTTTTTTTTTTTTTACATAATATTTATTTTGGATTTCATTTTAGACAAACTTCAGTGATTTTCATTTCAGATAACAATAACAGACCATTATTTGCAGTATTTTGGTTACACATTGTACATCTCCTCATTTTTCATCCCTCTACTGAACATGACTGATCTCCCAAATACCTTCACTTAATTTTTATATTATTTTTTACAATGCAGTAGCATCTATTATTCTGTCTACAATTTAAATAAAATCAGTGTGCATAAAATATGGAACTAAAATACGGCAAATTAGGCTTATCGTTGTTATAAAAAATAAAATATGACAAAAATAAAAAATGCATTCTAAACAAAATCATTAAATTGCAATAAAACAATATCTGCGTAAATATCTATTTAGAATACCAAGAACTGGAGCAGGAGAAAAATTCACAGATACAGGATAACATGAATTTGTGATTTTAAAAAAACGCTACAGGCATAATTTTATAAAATATGACCACGGCATGTTCCAGAGGTTTGACTCACACTGCATGTTTCGTTTAATAATCATTACGACTGACCTGACTGGTCCCATTCCAGGCAGGAAATGACTTCAGTGTGGCCAGAGTTGATGGAGTTCACATCCCAGGGGTGATCACTGTCAATGATGTGTATCATATGACTCATATCTGCAGCGGAAAAGCATAAAACTAACCTGTTATCGCGGATTTGGGTGCAGTATCTGCATCTAGAAGATGATCTCTTGATTCAGAACCAATTATAAGCGTGTGCTTCTCCTCATCGTTCGTTTAGAACTCACCGACGGGTCTGGTGATGTTGGTAATGAAGGCATTGTCCAGACCTTTGTCATCCTCCTCGTTCTTCAGGTCAGTGGTGAAGGCGATGAGGTTTCTGCAGGACCAGGCGCACACCAGAGGGATCGACGGGCAGTGGTTGCTCTTGGGTCTCTTCTCCCACTCGCAAACATACGCGATCTCCATCGTACAGTGAATTAAACCGAGGCTTACCTCAGGTGTGAAGACGCTCGCCGTGCAAGTCAGCGAACGCGAACGCTTAGCATACCTGATTCCGGATAGTAGCAACAGAGCGAGATCGCGGGGATAGCGGTTATAAAACGACAAGCGCCTGCCTTTAAAAAATAAATATGTTTAGGTAAATCTGCCCTGGCATTTCGACATTTATTTTATTTTTAATAATACCTGCACTTTGTAGCTGCACATCACTAAGCGTCTATGTTCGTCGCTTCTTTCCGCGTTTAGAAACTCATCTACGACGCGTCGCCCCCTATTGGACTGGAGGACATATGTATTTGTATTTTATATTATATATTTTTTTAAATTATGTATTATATATTCTTTAAAATAAATTTTAAATAAATGTATATATATATACACTTTATATATATATATATATATATATATATATATATATATATATATATATATATATATATATATATATATATATATATATATATATATATATATATATATATATATATATATATATATATATATATATATATATATATATATATATATATATATATATATATATATAATTTTTTTTTATGTATTTTTATATATATGAACAAAAATACACATGCACACAAATGTGTGTGGATTTCATTTTTGTTAATATCTAATATATTAATCACCTAATATATTACAGAATGTAAGCCTCTTAGTACTGTGTAGTACTTATTAGATTACTAGTGGGTTTTTTAACAGTTACATCTTTTAGAAAGGATGGTTTCTAGGTATTTTCCAACCATAGTGTCTAATTTATAGCACAATTAATTGTAGAATAATTGTAGAATTCATAGTATCCCACATTTTATATTGTTGTTCAATGTTTTTTTTTTTTTGCCTTGCCCCGAAATGCAATAAAATAAATTTGTGCATCCACCCTAACAAAACAATAGCTGAAATGTGGTACTTTAATGACTAAAATAAGGTTTTGGTAAACAAAAAAAAATCAAATACTATCTATGGTTTTTTTTTGTTTATTTTGAAAAGACAGTAGTACACATTAAAAAAATCCACCGTTATATTATAATGTTATGTACAATGCGCAGTGCATATAAGCTACATGCAAGGAATAAATTCTTAAAATGTATTTGATTTAGTGAACAGATAAACAAAAAAGTGTGACTCGTAACGTAGTCTTTATATGCTGAGTTTCAGTTCATTTTTGTGATATTCCTAATTAGTTCACAGAAAGGAAACACCCTGTTTTCTTTGTTTTATAAAAGCACTGCGCGTCAAACAAAGACAATAAGTGTTTAAAGTTGATTCTAGAATTTTATTGAATAGAAATGTACAGAAATATGCGCTTTCACATGGCTTTTAGTTATGGTTTAGTTATTCACCATACCATTTATTATAAATGTCTCATTTCGGTTTTAGTTTTGTATTTGTCCCAGTTTATATGGGAATGTAGCGTGGATTAAATTCATTATACAAACATCCTTTTCATTGAATGCTTATTGAACATGATTTTGAAAAAGGTGTTGGAAGCGCAGTGATATGTTCGGATCATTTTTCCGACTCTGACCTTAAAGCCTCGTTCGGCAAAATGAACGAATATTAGAAATATTAATATTAATCAATTGTTTACCTGGGACTTTAGTCTATGCTCGCCTCACCTCTTATCTGAAGTCGTTCATAGTCTAGCTTTTAAGTTTTCTATATTGTACTATAACTGTACTTTTTCTGCACTTGGTCCAAGACGAATAATAATATGCTTTATAATAATAAGCCAAAATATCAAAACGTATTTACATGTGCATTGTCTTTTAATAACTATGTTTTGTATTTAAATTTAAATTTTATTTATGAACTTTTGGTGTGTCTCTTTGTTCCATACTTTAGTTTCTTTATTTTTTAATGTAACATATGCAATATTTTCTCTTGTGCCCTGTGGTCATCTCACCACACGCGGGCGCACTCCAGATTTAATGTTAGAAATGGTACCTACAACCGAGTAGCTGCTGAACTGACTAGCCC
The DNA here is from genome assembly GCF_018831695.1 of Puntigrus tetrazona. Classification (NCBI taxonomy): domain Eukaryota; kingdom Metazoa; phylum Chordata; class Actinopteri; order Cypriniformes; family Cyprinidae; genus Puntigrus; species Puntigrus tetrazona. Next base: position 14,798,353 of record NC_056709.1, on the reverse strand, counting down.
TTCCACTCTTCAATAACGTGACGCCTCCTCTTAAACTAGAGTAAACATTTGGTATTTATGAGCGATGCAGCGCTTTTAATTAAATTAAATAAAATTAAATGCAATAGTGTGATTTAGTAAAATTATAGATAAAAGTACAAGCCAATAAAGTTCATCGTAAATGGGGTGGAATCATTTCGTTTGGTAAAAAAAAAAAAATCGCGTGACTCCATGTCACGTGACTGAACGCGGAAGCGTGCCCAGAGTGCAAACTCTTCCCTGGTTAAAAGCTTCTTTGCTGCTACTCCCAAGTCCGCTCCAGTTAATGGTGTGTAAACAGATGGTCTGTAAGACAGGCTGCAGTCACTGCTATCGGGTGGTTTTGGCGGGATATCATCAAGTATTTGAGGCCTTATTTAATCGGACGTTGTCAGCATTGTAGATGGAGGCGTTTGTTTAAACGTAAACCGAACATACGGGTTCCTCAGGGGAAGCTCGGCTAACTTGTTAGCTTAGATCTGTTAGCAGACGTGCTGTGTGACATTCCAGCTTTTTTCTTTTTAAACTCTCGGTTACAACGCCTGAGACATTTTACTCCCACACCCGAGTGAATATGGTGCGGTTAGCTGGTGTTTGCGGCAAAAAATGCGCTAGTTAGCAAGTTTAGCTAACGTAAGTTGTTGAAGTGACAGTGTATGCAGGAGGCCCGAGTCACATCTGCCGGACATATTTAGTCTAAAACACATTTTAGCAGACTGAGATGACACCCTCGTCTCACAGCACATAAACTACACGGTTAGCAGCTGTGTCAAAGTCTCTAAAGCTTTAGTGGCTCGCTAGCTCGCCAGGCTAGGCTATGACATGGTAGGAGTGGAAGAAACCTTGCCCACCGACACCCTTACAAAATTCAGCATCTGTCGGGGGCTTTTTTTGTGGTGATATCCGAAGCTCAGTCCGGTTTTGGAGAAGCAGGATCATCATCGGCGTGTGCTGATGTTGTGTGACTGGCCTGCTCATCTGGATCTGCGCACATTGCTCTCTGCTTGACCTCAGCTGGTCTTTCTCCTGATCAAGTTACTGAACAACGACCGCTATGTCTGACAACCAAGGCAATGTGAACAACAACGTCCCACTGAACAACAACAATAACGGTGGGCCGAACCGGATCCGGAACCCCGCAATGAACCAGAACCCCCTGATCAACGTGAGAGACAGACTCTTCCACGCCTTGTTCTTTAAGATGGCAGTCACTTACGCCAGACTGTTCCCACCGTCCTTCAGACGAATATTCGAGTTCCTCGTCTTGTTAAAGGTGAACTTTGACATTTTTATACAGTATATATCAGCTGTAGCAATCCTTCCCAGCACCTCAGTTTTGAATGCTTATCTGCCCTCACCTGGTAGCATGCAGAGCCCTTGCTTACCGAACATGGATGGATGCTGGTTGTCAGCATCTATTTTTATTTATATATGTATATATGAAAATTAAACTGAAATGATTCAGATGATTTCTTATGCAAACATAATTTCTTTAAAATATTGTATATATTCTATATAAGTATAAGATGACACAAGTTTGTTTATATAGCTGTTCATAAACAGTGATAATTCACTGTTAAGTGAGATTATATATATATATATATATATATATATATATATATATATATATATATATATATATATTTTTTTTTTTTAGTAATCACAAGAAGGGGTAATAGTAATAGTTTAAAAAAAGCATAAAAAAAATTATAATAAAATAAATATGCAGCGCATGTAAAATATTCAGATCGATTAGAAACTAAATATTTAATATTCATTCACAAGACTGTTGTCAGACTTTGGAACGGACACAAAGCACCACAAAAAGGTTAGCTGGCCAAATGTCCCGTTATCAGCCAGCGTGAAAAGTAGACAGATATATGCTGATGAATCAGCCTGACTGTAACTCCAGGCCTCTATCTGATCATGTCGAGCCTGTCTTTATTACACTGCACCTCTGCAACAGTCACAGTTTTACTTTAGTATCGAGATGCTAATTTCATTTTCAGTAATATTTTGATTCGGTTTTTATTTTATATTTTCAGTTTTCTTATAAATTTATATTTCAGCTTTAGGTTTATTTATTTTAGGACATAAACTAAATGCGAATAAGACGTTGCCTTGCTGCAATATTTTTAATGCAGTGTTTTCTTCTAGTTTTTTTCTTTTGTTTGTTTGGATGTTTTTTTTTTTTTTCAAAGATTTGGTTAACTCTAATAACCTTATATCCACATGCTTATGTGTGTTATTTATTTTATTTGACAAAAAGGTTGTTTAAAATTTGTGGTATATAAAGAATTATATCTAAATTATATCTAGCCGTGTCTGCAATATATACTCATAAATATCATATTTATATATATAAATCAGAATATATAGATAGAGAGAGAGAGGATATATATATATAATATATATATATATATATATAGAGTGAGTAAGTAAGTACAGTTTTCTACCTTTTTCATTCACTTTAATTTTGATGTCATTTGATTGGCAGGCATTGTTTATGCTCTTCATCCTGGCCTACATCCACATCGCTTTCTCACGCTCTCCGATCAACTGCCTGGAACATGTGCGGGAGAAATGGCCCCGCGACGGCATCCTGCGCGTGGAGATCCAGCGCAACTCCAGCCGCGCACCCATCTTCCTGCAGTTCTCTGAGACGGAGGGAATCCAGGGCCTCGTGAAAGAACCAGAGGATGGGAGTGAAACCAGAGAGCCGATGGTGCCCACTGACGCTGAAGAGGAGGAAGAGATGACCATGGAGATGTTTGACAACAGCACAGTACGGGTGAGTTTTACCCAGCAACGGCAAAATAAGGACACAGAGCCATCCATGCTTCATTGAGAAATTGCTAATTGTCTCTTGCTAAATAAATATTGTTTCACATTTATTATTATTTTTAGCATCTAAAATGTATGCTCAATTTCAGACTGGTCCTCATTCAAGTTCTATGCTTTTAAAGTCTTTTTAGCTTGACGCAGACTTTTATTTATTTATTTTTTACAGAAAAGAGATGCATTCATTTTTCTTTCAGCTCTTTTTATAAAAATCACACAGAATTCATGTGAAAGTAGTAGCATTTGCCGAACAGTAAATCAGTGGTGTAATTTAAATAATTGTAATTTTATTACTTCATGTAGTGTACTGTAACTATTACTACAAATCAAAATAAGTCACTTGTTATTAATACGAATGTAGATTTATTAAATTGTTCTATATATCATTAATGAACGTGTCAATATATGAATGCTAGTGCCGGGCGACAATTAATCGTGATCCAAAGTAAAAGTTTTTGTTAATATAAAATGTGTGTGTGTACTGTGTATTTTTTAACATAAAGACATACAAACAGTATATATTTTGAAGATGTTTACATGTGTATATATTTATATTATTAATAAATAAATGTATAAAAATAACTTGTGCATGTATGATGTAAAAGGTCACAAGTTTGCATTGCCCAAAAGTAAATTAATATTCATTTAAAATTTAATTTAATATTTGTATTATATAGTATTGTACTATATCCTGTTATTATTACTACTATGCAGTAATTGGTTGTAAAATAAAGTATGTAAAATACAAATGCATATAGGGAGCGTACTTTTTTTTTTTTTAATAATGATATAATATTAATTGTGTATGATTCTACTAAAATGTCCCTTGAATCTGTCCTTTGTCTCTCTCTCTCCCATGCAGTTCGAGCTCGACATCGAGCCGCGTCTGAATCCGTCGATGAGTGGCGGTGTCCCTGGCTCCAGCCTGAACGAATCCCAGGATCTGTCCTTCAGCCAGGCCCCCTCTAAAGGTATGCAGCCGCTGAGGGAGACTGTCTCCGAGATTGAGATGCTAACTCGAGCAGGTAAACATCTCAAATACGCCCCCCTCCGTAGCCATCTGGTTCTCTCCTCTTCCTCCTGTGTGAATTCATTCCCTCTCCTCCCTCCATCCAGTGCAGCCCTTCTCACTCCCTCTGCTCAGATTTCCTTTCTGTTCCCACATTCTTTTCTTACCTTAGCCTTCCCAGAGGCCACGTGTGCTGCGTCACATGACTTCAGAAACGATCACAGTGGCCTATTGTAAGATGAGATGTCTGAGGGTCCCGAGTTCTGTAGCTTGTTAATAGTTCAGGATGCAAAGGAGTTATTTACAATGTGTCCGAAGAACAGGGTGTAATTTGTGGCGTAGTTTAGAGTGGCAGTCCACCAAACCTTGAAACCCAGAAGAAAGGAAATGACGAGTTTTTCCTATTATTATTATTAATACAGAAAAACCTTATGGTACCATTGTGAAATAACAACATTTTGGAAAAATAGTGGAATTTCTCAATTCAATGTAAAGTTTGTGCATTTATCAGTGTGTGTTTGTTTGTGTAGTGTGGCCCCAAGAAGAGTATATTGTTGAATATTCGTTGGAGTATGGTTTCCTACGGCTGTCCCAGGCCACACGGCAGCGACTCAACATCCCTGTTATGGTGGTGACCCTGGGTGAGTGCATTATACCGTCAAGGATATCAGCAGGAAACCTGGCAAAACCCTCAAAAGAATAGAATAGTTATAGTGGAATATTCTTGGAAATAATTACTCAAATTGAAACAGTCGGTCTTTACTGATCGTCATGCTGTTTGAGTCCCCTATAACTTACTGCAACTAGAACACGTGCCTACAACTTTTTTTTGTTTTTTTAATGCACTTGGTCCCCATTCACTATAATAGAATTTAAGAGAGTTAGAGTAAGTCACCTTTTGTATTGCATAGAGGAAAGTGTGATGAATTATTAATTGCGATCACAGCTCCTATTTCTCTCAATTTAAGCGTAATGTGTATGTACATGTGTGTATATAGAGCCTGTATTTAAAATTTTTTTTTAAGTTGTGCTTAATCTTTCCACCTGTCTGCAGACCCCATGAAGGATCAGTGTTTTGGAGATGGTTTCAGTCGCTTCCTCCTGGACGAATGCCTGGGTTATGATGATATCCTGATGTCCAGCGTGAAGGCTTTAGCAGAGAATGAGGAAAACAAAGGCAAGTTAGATGTTCCCTCTTAAGAACGCTGCTCCAAGGCCATTACTGTGAAGTGAGTTTGTTGTTTTTTTTTTTTTCTAGGGTTTCTGAGGAACGTGGTTTCTGGAGAACACTACCGCTTCGTCAGTATGTGGATGGCTCGCACCTCCTACCTAGCAGCCTTTGTTATCATGGTTATCTTTGTAAGTGCTTTCTCTACCGTAGCAGCTCTTACACAACAGTTGCTTGTGAGTGAATGGATTACATCTGATGCCGTCACTTTAGTTCGGTTTGAACGTTTAAGTGATTAGTTTATCCAGAAATATAAATTGATCGTTTTAGTAATCCCCATGACTTTTAGAAACGGACTACACAGTAAAAATTGTACCGCCTTCTAATAACAGTGAATGACTAGAGTTTTTAAACCTGGAAAAAAATTAGGTGAAATTATTCTAAATGTGTAGTGACTTCATCTTCGGGTCTGTTTGTATGTGTTTTGTAAACGTGTATTAAAACGTGACCAGAATATTCTTCAGAAATGTCCCTTTGGATTTCATTAAAAAAATGATGAGAGAATTATAATGTTTGATTTATTCCTCGCTGAATCAAATGGAAACTAGGAGTCACTTTTTCTTCTCTTTCTCTCAGACTCTATCCGTGTCCATGCTGCTGCGGTACTCGCACCACCAGATTTTTGTATTTATAGGTAAGTTCCCACAGCTTATTTGGTCTTCATCAGTGAAAAACCATTTATTAGGATGTTCCAGGATCGAGTCTGTAATGCAATCAATTTTTAACAAGACTATCTCTTTGCCGTTCGTTTTTTCTCAGTGGACCTTCTCCAGATGTTGGAGATGAATATGACCATTGCCTTCCCTGCTGCCCCCCTCCTCACTGTCATCCTGGCTTTAGTGGGTAGGTACAGCTCACTGCAGGGGTTTGGAGAGATGTTCTCATTCATGTGCATCTCCCATCTACTCCACGCCTGGTCTTTTATTTATTTTTATTTACTCATAAAATTCCAAAAAGTCATTTAACTGCAAGCACCCTCTTTTTGATCCTGTCTGCAGGGATGGAAGCCATCATGTCTGAGTTTTTCAATGACACAACCACTGCCTTCTACATCATCCTCATTGTATGGTTGGCAGACCAATATGACGCCATCTGCTGCCACACCAATACGAGCAAGCGCCACTGGCTGAGGTACGTTATGATGGATCAGATGTCTTACCAAACTCCACTACTGCTGTTTTACATTTGCATTGACATTTATGCATTTATTATTTTTTTAAAATAATTATCCAGTAGTCAGCATTCAGCTAGGCAACACCTTATGACCTGCTGGAATTAATTTTGAGTTCCCGGGAGTGATATGTGTGGCGCACTGAAATGCATTATATTGAATCACTCAGTGGCTATGTTTACATGCAACCAAATAATCTGTAAACACCTTAATCGATCTGATTGAGCTCAATCTGAATCAAAATTTAAATCAGATTGAAAGGGGTGTTTTTTTTCCTTTTCTACTACGAGATTGCATGTAAACTAAATGGACTGCGTATTTTCATTAGCGTAAAAAAATAGCATAATGGTTTTGGTGGTTAAAACCACAACGTGCCTCTAAAACATCTCTTGTGTTGTTTTTCAGATTCTTTTATCTGTATCACTTTGCCTTCTATGCGTATCATTACCGATTTAACGGCCAGTACAGCAGTCTTGCTCTGGTCACTTCCTGGCTCTTCATTCAGGTATTTTTTTTTTTTCAGCTTTCCGTCAGTGTGACTGGTTGCATAGAATTGTCTGTAGCTCATAAGCTTTTTCGTTTTTGTCTTGCGCAGCACTCGATGATCTATTTTTTTCACCACTACGAGCTTCCGGCCATCCTGCAGCAGATTCGGATCCAGGAGATGCTGCTTCAAAATCAGCAGGTGGGTCAAGGAAACCAGACCGCATTGCAGGACAATCTCAACAACAACACTAGCAGTGCTGCACCCGCCGGTCAGGCTAACGCAGGCGCTAATGCAAACCCTAGCGGCCAGGACCGGCAAGCCGCTCCCGACCAACCCCAACTGGAAACTCACAACGGCTTGGTGGTCAATACCGGTCTGTCCGGCGAACCGTCAAACTCCGATCTCGACTGGATGGCCGAGATCGCCATCGGACCGGACATCCTGTCAGTTCCACACTTGGGCGACTCTCTTTTGGAGCCGGGAAGGAGCCAGGAGCCGGAGCCGTCGAGTGCAGGGGCATCAGAGCAGCGTGCTTCGAGCACAGCGGGAGAGAACCAAGCCGGAAACATTAACTCAGCCGGTGCTCCGGCGGCATGGGGTTGCGCTCAGGGTCTGGGGCCTCCTGGTGGTGGAGGAGGGCAAACAGAATCGGAAACGTCCTCCCAGGTGAACTCAAACACAGACTGCAGAGTTGCAGAAACGTTTAAAAGCGCCACGGACTGGGACGACAAGACGGAGAACAAAAGCGAGAGCTCGGACTCGCACTCTGCCCCGGCTTGAGTCACACACCCCCATTCTGAATGAATGAATCCACGCTCTACAGTCACCACCCCTCTCTGTAAATTTATTCCAGAAGGCATCAAGAGGAGAAGCTGTGATGGAGCTTTATGTAATTACATCCTGGAAACCTCCAACGCGAACATGAGGAGGGCCGAAGCAGACTTCCGCCACCTAGTCATGTTCTTAAGAGCAAATTCGTATTGAATGGTCCAAATGATGCCACGTGTGGGGGTGTGATCTTTTATATGTGATTTCTTTTTTTCTTTTTTTTTTTATGATTGAAACTTTTAATACAGGGAGTATTCAGTTTAAAAAGTGATGTATCGCTCGATAACGGTACTTTTGGTTTCTCCTGAATATGGAGTTGCAGGTATCAGTGGGCCATGCAGGCATCATCAGGCATCGTCTTATTTCGAATCTGAATACAAGTCGCACTTTGCACATCTCGTGCAAGGACTGTTTCGGCTTTCTTTCCATTCCTCTAATGATATTACATTAATGCTGCCTACTTGAAGCAGTGAAAATTAAGAGCCCCGCTAAAATGATGTTTAGGCCTCTACTACCTTGTTCACTACAGCAAGCCGCCAAAAATGTTGCTTACGCGATATTAAATCCTGCTTGTGGCCGTTGCATTCAGATATGGTGTTGTCCTGGGAATGGAGCAGCTTGACTCCTGAATCCAATGCTATTGGTGGTCAGAGTGCTTTGTTGTAGTTTATTGGTCAAAAGAAGTGGAACGGCACGCTCGGAATAAGTCCTCCTTGCACACGATACTCTTGTCTAAATCATGGGGTCACATCTGTGCTGTGTAGTCCTCAAGAGACGTTTGTTTTTGTGGTTAGTTTAGTCGGACATTGTCTTTTGCACAGACTCATCAGCGAGTCGTCGGATTTTCTTCAGGTCAAGTCTGGCTTCGAGAGAGTCGGTGTATAGATTATTGCCTTACGCTTCTAAAACCGAACTTTAACCTTGTATTTCCGTCTTTGGCCAAGTACATCGGGGTCGATAGCCTTACCGGAGGCTTCAAAGCCAATAGAGAAAATATCAACCGAAGCAAGAATGAACATGTAGTTGCTTTAGCAGAAAAAAATTTCGAAACGGCAGTAAAGGTCAGACCGTACCCATTTCACGTAAAGCTGAAGTCACTGATCCAGAAGTCCGTTGTCTTTTCATATTCTGCTTCTGTACAGGTTTCTCCACATGTTTGACTTTGGCTGTTTCAAACGATCTTCGTGACCATGTGTAAAAACGTCACTAAACGCACCGCAAACTAAGAGAACAAAGGAAACCGTTGGATGGGGATGGTCATTTAAAGGCTATGCAACAATATGGCAAGTAAAAGCCAGGCTCTGGATTTTTTTTTTTTTTTTTTTCAAATTGTGCAATATTTTCTAAGGCTCAGATCCATAAAGGATAATAGGTCTGAAAGAGTGATTTATGATCGGTTCCTCAATATTAATTTTTTTTTTTTTCTGTGCCTATTTGCCATTGTCAGAGGAAACGGATGATTGTAGTGTTTAGATGCATTGTGTAGGATGTCTAGACAGGAACTGAAACAAATTATTCTCAGTTCTGTGATTCTGTCATTCAAATGTATTTAACTGTAATGTTTAAAAACTGCATAAAGAGATGAAATTAATTTCCACTTGGAACTTTTTTTGTGTGTGGTTATTTCATCTTTCAGTGGCCTTTCACGCAAAGTTGTGACAAAACCAAAAATATCGAACCTTGTTTAGATCAGATAACCATACATATATAAATGCCCCTGGTTTTGTTATATATCATGTAACTCATTCATGGAAAGCACGTTCTTTACAGGTTAAAAGACTGCAGAGTAATGCAAAAATCTCACATTTAAAAAAAAAAAAAAATCATGAGATGGGTTTTTTGAGTTTGTGTTGAATATAATGGGAATTTACTGTGGGTTTTACTGTGGAAATAAAAACTCCATTAGAAAGCATTGCTGTCAACATCTGCTTAAAGTGAATATCTTCATATATATATATATATATAAGCAAGCTTAAAAAATATCAATCTATAACCATCACATAAATCAAGCTGATGTGTTTCTGAACGATAATACTAATCCAGGTAACTGAGCCGAAAGTTTTCAAGTAAGATTCCAAATTTATGACAAGTACACATTTATTTCTTCAACATCAAACGTAATTCAAACAGGCAACCTGGCCATTCATAAATTCATGGAGGGAAGAAAGGTCAATAACGGTAGCGATTTTGAGATCAGACACAACCGAGCAATAAAATCGTTGCCAAAGCAGCAAAGTCGATGCTCTGTTCTACCTTTGGCTTCATGACGAGGCCTCGGGTGCGACAGGGGTTTACTCCGACCCACATCTACCAAGAAAACAACGGCCGGGCGGAGGGAAAGCTCCTGAAAACAACAAAGCTCTGAGAGGAAAGCGTGGACTTTGCTTGGTGCTTTCAACGGTCTCAAACGCAAACGTCCAAATCCAGATAGCTCCTGCTGTCTCTGCGGGGCTTTAAAAATAAGCCACATGAGGCCAGATTAGCGTTATCATTAGCAAAACCGTACCAAGGATCAATGTTGCCTTAGCATGATGATTTTAAAAGAGTCCAGGGAGGAGAAAGATAGAAAAACATGTCCGTTGTCATGTGTACCGTGTTCAGGCGTTGTAAGCATCACCTTTTCAGTTCTGCTGGCTCTTTGGTGAGGGCGGGGCATATGGTGGCCGTGACCGTGGGCGGAGCTGCCGCTGTGGTTGCCGGGGCGACGGAGACAGCCGCTCGTTCTTTGGCCAGTGTAGTCTGAAGCTCCGCCCTACGAGCCAGGGCGGCTTTCAGATGGCCGCGGATCTCCTCGATCTTGGCCTGGAGCTCCTCCAGCTCGTTCTCTCTGGACGGGCTCGAGGACCTCACCGAGGAAGAGGAGGAGGCGGGCCGCTGAACGGGGCCTCCGTTTTCACACACCCTCGCCAGTAAACTCCCAGCCCCGGAGGCGGAGCTGGCCTGACCCCCCTCGGATACGACGCGTTGCAGGAGTCGGCGCGTGTTGAGGGTCTCCAGGTTGAAATGGACCCTCTTGTTGTCTTTGGGGTCCTGAGCCGCTTTGGCGCTCTCGTTGTTCCATTTGTTGAAGGATCCGAGGGGAGCAGGTGGAGGTGGTGGATGAGGCTGGGCTTTCTGGATGTTACAACTAGGAAGACAGAGCCGAGACGAGAGACTGTTAAAGGATAGATCACCCAAAAAGGGTAAAACCTTGTCATTACATGTTTTCATGCAAAATCCTTTTTTGCATAATGAAGTGAATGGCGATCGGGGCTCGAAACTGTTCAAAAATGACTAAATAAATCCATATGAGTTGGGTGCTACATTTGAAGTTTTCTAAAGCTTTTTGAGTAACATAGACTATTTTTTTATGGTAATGGTGCTTTTGAAGCTTGAGAGCTCCAGTCCCCATTCACTTTTATTATAGTAAAAAGAGGAATAATTAAGCAAAAATGTCTTTCATGGAAGAGAGAAAGCCAAGTAATTATGAACTAGCATGAGGGTTCAGCAAAGTTTCAAATTACAAAAATGACTAAACAGTCAAAAATAAAACAAAATGATAAACGCACGTAAATTACTCTGAAACACTGTATTACTAAATCACCCAATATACATATCATATAGATGATTACTTATTAAAAATCATTTTCCTTAACTGAAATAAAACTGAAATTAAAATAGAAACATTAGATGAAAAACTTAAATTTTGTCTTGAAAAAATTTTGAAATAAAAATTAATGGACGCTAAACAAAAATATAAGAGAACAAATAAAAAGGACAGCACAAAAAAATGCTAAAAGTAAAATTACTTTAAGTAAAAACTCATAATACTTAAAATATTGAAATAAAGATAATAATTACAATAAAATAAAACTAAATAAAATTAAAAACTAATCTAAAATGAAAACATAAAATTTTACATTTTAGAAATTTAATGTAATTTTTAAATATAAAAATACAATAATAATTAAACATATTCATAAATGCTATAGTAATATTTATTTTTTGGGGTGAACTACTATTAGAATAACAAGATCCTCTTCTTTCTAAAATAACACCAGAATTCTGAGTAAAAACAATGAAGCATCATTTAAACCCAAGTGCGCTTTTGACATTTAAAATGAAGTAAGCTGCCATAAGCTGCTGTTAAAAATGAAAAATAGATTAATAAAACAAAGTCAAAACCTTTTCTCCGTACTCGCTCGCTGCCGTTTCACATCCTCATAAGTCATGTTCAGCGCTCTGTGGATTTTCTGGAAAAAAAAGAAAGAAAGAAGAACAGAAAAAAAGAAAAAAGGGTTTATCTCAGCAAGGGATGAATGAGAGAGATCAACATCATGCTTTTGATTTTAAAAATCAATATTCCAGAGATGGCAATTACTGACTCTGCTCGGCAGTAATCTCTCCACAAGCCCTCAGAGAAAGAGCCGGAGAGATCAAGCGCAGCTCATTTACAGAGTCAAAGCTTCACCCCGTGAACAACTGAGCTGTGCCATTCTTAGTCTTAGTTATCAGCGGAAGGAAGAAAGGAAACATTCTGATACAATAAGAAACTCGGCGATAGAGATTTTGGAGGGAAGAATGGCCCAGACGATCATATTTGACTATCTACCCTCACATAGTTTGAATCATGTTGGGTTCAGTGTTACTATTGTTTTTTCCCCCTTAATATATTATTTACAACGGATTTTCAGTTCTTAGTATGTGTGTGTGTGTGTGTGTGTGTTCATATGTACATATTTAATATATAAACATAAACTTAATTTGGATGCAATTAAATACAAATAATCAATTGAATCAATTATAATATATATATATATATATATATATATATATATATATATATATATATATATATATATATATATATTTTTGGTTATTGAAAATATAATAGGTTTTTTGAGACAAAAAAGGCTAAATCCGACAAACACCACCATTCAATATGAAAAGGACATTCAAAAAAAACGTCTTCTGTGATGTTAAACGGTGTTATGATGTTATGAAAGCTTTTATTCCGGCGTGAAGCGTCCGGCTCACCTGACTGGTGTGAAGCCAGTATTTGAACTTCTGTCTGCGGCGGATGTGCGGCAGAACCAGGCGATAGAAGGCATGCTCTCCTGCCAGAGTGAGTAAGGCCCCGGTCACTCCCACACACAGCAGCACAAACAGCCCTGAGAAGTGACGAATGCCCATCTGCAGCGTCTGACGGACACAAACACAGCAGAAATGAGGCTCTGAAGCGCTGCGATGCGGGGTCCGTACACGGGAGGGCAGTATAATCCTGCTCACTGACATTAGACTCGTCCAAAGCCTTCCCGGTGCGCCTTTGATGGAGAAGGAATCCTAGCAACTTGAACTAATTGACATTAAAAATCATCTTATTAAAAGCGAAGCAGGAGACACATCAATATTAGATGGGGAGAGCTGATCTGTATGTACCTCTGGATAGATAGAACTAAACCAGCAACTCTTAATAGACACAAAAATCAATCGAATCATAGACCTCTACACAATAATGGGGTTTTTTGGAATCGGTGTTTCACACTGTATTATAAGGTAAAGATGACTGTAAAGAAAATGTTGAAAGGTAAAAGTGTCTGATTTATGTCCTGCGTTGACATATTTCCTCCAAAGCTCATCCAGCTTATTTGTTTATTTCTTTTTTGCATGCATGCATGCGACATCCGATATTTTAGAGAGAACTTGATTGGAGAAAATCCTAAAACAGTTGATCAAAATGTTTGTTTAATAATCCCGGGAAAGAAAGATGGTAAATTCGAATAAAATGTATTTAAAATGAAATGTAATTTAATTTTAACATTTACAATAAAATATATACTAATTTTAAAAATGCAATAAAATAAATAAATCAAATAATAAAATATGCATATATTGGATGATAGAGAATTTTAGAAGCATTCTACCCAAAAATACAGTAGTACTGAGATATATTATTACAATTTAAAAAAATTATATTAAAAAACATATTTTAAAATGTAATTCATTCCTGTGATGCAAAGCTCTTCATTCATGATCTTTCAGAAATTATGTTCAAGACATATTTCTAATTATTATAGATGTTGAAAACAGTCGCGTGGCTTAATGATTTTTGTAGCAACCGTGATAGATTTATGAATTTCTATTTAAGGCGAACCACCCGAAGGTTTATTTACCTGAAAAGTGTAATCCCTAAAACACTGTTGTTTGAGTTTCCTAAGCAGTTTGACATAGCAACAGCAGCTCAGCCAATAAAGTGAGTTCGGGGGCGGAGCCACATGTCAGCAAACCAATAGAAAAAGGGGGAGTGTTTGTGGAAACCTTTTGAAAACAGTCACTAGTTTGCACATTGGTTTGGTGCAGATGATGACCTGAGAATCTCTCAACAGGATCAGCGACTCCAGAAAAGAAAGAAAGGGAGGAAAAAAAACACGAATAAACATCTAACTCTTTCATGTGCGCGTTTAGACCGCAGGGCAAGAGGCGGAGAAACTTTTCAACTGCTGCACAACTCTTTTTCGGGGACCTTGCGTTCTCAAGCTAGGTTCTCCGTGTATTTTACTGATCCCGTAAATCTGCGTAAGGCTGCTGCGTGCTGCCAAGAAATAACACATCCTATTAGCTCGGTCTCAGACATGTTCACTTGTCGGATCGATTCGAAAGCGGGTGTATCTCGCTCAGGTTTTACCCAGCTCAACAACGCTTCGCCCCCGTGTTCTCGTCCTTCTGCGAGGCTCCGATGCCACAAGAGCGTCGAGATTTGAATTGGAAATGAGGAATAATCTTTTCTGCTCAGGCAATGGTAATTTTTCCCCCCCTGAAATTAAGAAAAATGAAAAAAAAAAAAAAACACGCCCCGCCTCGAGCTTAAAGCAGAAATCTTAGGAGAGAGGGATATTTCGGCCGCTCTGGATGTGAGCCGATCGGCGCGATCCAGAAGTGTCATTAGCTCCCGAGTCTTCTGAGGCTTGGAGCAGATCTAACGCACGCCTCCGTCAGCACCGGAGATAATGACACCAGATAAGTTAGTGAAGGTGCCGAGCCGAATCAATGTGCGAGCGCTGAAGCCCGTCGAAGGCAAACATCACTTACTCATATCAGCCTGTCAGACTTAAAGGGGCTCTGTGGAAATGATAAACATTTGAGCTCTCTATTGGCGGTTTCTTATGAAGAATGACAGGATGGTGTCACCGCTGAGATCTCAGGGGCTTCGTTCGATTGGATAAAACGGCGAGTAATTAATTCAAGAAAAATGTAATTTGGTAGTACATGACGGGCTGGAGATTTGGAGGTTTAATTGATCGGCGCAAACATTTTACGTCGATGCTTTGAGAAGGCCCCCGTGAAATCAGGGTGACCACCTGTTCGTTGCTCCGGTGCCGATGTGATTTTAAAGGACAGTGTTAGCTGGAAAGCCTATCTGCCGTTATGTTGGATGATAACATGTTCATATCCCTATATCCTATACAGTCGGCGAAATATGATGAAATTAGTCTTTCCGTTTCACCGGCCCTTTAAGAACGGTGATTTTATTCACTACACGTAAGGTCTAATTTGCATTTTGTGTTAGAGATTGCAAAGAAAAATAGTGCCTTACAGACTGGCTTTTAGTGAAAACTGAGGCTAGCAGGTAAAAATCACTTTGGGTAGCAGCTAGTTTTCTTTTGTTAGACTACTGCTAATGCCTTAATGGTTCATTCCATCTTGAACTTGTACTTTTTGATGGATCTTGCAGGTTTAATCAGGATGATCTTATGATGACGAATGATTTTCTACTTGTCGGGCGCAATTAGTGGGAGGGACATTTTCATTCTAGAGAGCATCTGATTGGATAGAATTCAGACACCCCATGAGGGCAGGATAACCTCATTACAACTTTTAGCCCAATTCCTAATTACATTTATTGTTTTTTTTTTACATTTTTTGTTTCAGATTTGTAATTGCAATTCATACAGTGATGTACACCAATCTGCTTCATTCAGCTGAACAAAAAAATATTTATTTGATACTTAGCTGTCTAATAAGTGAGATAATGTGCAGTTACAAAATAAATATATTTCTTTATAAATTATGCATTATTTCTTTGCTGTATCACTTAATAATCTTCAATTCCCAACAAAATAAATAATTTGTTATGCCTTATTTATTTGATGAACATGTTTCCGCTTCATTCAGCTGAACCTAAATATTTAATTTACATTTATTCATTTATTCAATTAGCCGTCTCTTATGTGGGATAACGTACAGTTATGAACATTTTAATTTAATTTTGCAGCATTTATTTGCTGTATCACTAAAGATTCATCGTTTGCCAGCAATGTACACTGAAAAAAATGCTGCAAAATTGGTTGCAATTTTAGCTACATTTACATAATGTAGCTGTTAGTTAGTCAGCTAAATTTATTTATTAAAATGTAGCTAAAATAAACTGATTGCAACCACTTACCTTAAGAAAGAATTGTAAATTAAATTTTTTTAGTGTAAGTGGGATTATACAATTTGTATATTTTATACAATATGCACTTTCAGAGTACAGTTATAAAATTAATATTTTATACACTATGCCTTATTTCTTAACCACATTACTGTACAGATAAAGTATTTTTCTTTATACGTCATGTATTATTGGATGAATTATTTGTTATTTGATTATTTGTTTCTGCTTCATTCGGCCAAACCTATATATTTAATTTACATTTATTCAATTAGCTTTCTAATAAGTGGGATAATGTACAGTTAAATATACATTTTATACATTCTACATACATTATTTATTTGCTGTATTACTTTTTTATTACAGATACAAACATATGTGACCCTGTTCCATAAAAGCAGTCTTAAGCGTCTTAAGCCTCAATAGCTTATTCTGGGTCAAAATGATCAATTTTTCTTTTATGCCAAATATAATTAAAATATTAAATTAAGATCATGTTCCATGAAGATATTTTGTTCATTTCCTACTGTAAATATATCAAAACTTATATTACAAGGCATTGTTAATAACTTCATTTGGACAACTTTAAAAGCGTTTTTCTCAATATTTAGATTTTTTAGCACCCTCGGTTTCCAGATTTTCAAACGGTTGCATCTCGGCCCAAATATAGTCCTATCCTAATAAACCGTTACATCACACGCATATTCAAAACTAAAAAAATCGACACTTATGACTTTTTGTGTTCCCGGGTCACATATTTTACAAACAGCGCCTTATTTACTCACTGTATCGCTTAATAAGCTTCATTTCCCAACAATATGACTGTAAACATCTTCACGGCCGCAAAAATCAAATCAGCACGAGCGCACGGGATTTAGTTTTCCACGGCACGGAGAACGCCATCAAACGCATGAGATCGAAAAGTGACACCGCCAACCATGAATTCATTACATGCTCCTAATCCGGTAAAAGGGATTGAACTGATATAGGAATTATGCAAATAAATATTTTTTAATTTGTTAACGTTAAAACCAAACGATCCGGTTCCGTTGATTGGGTTAGACCGAATCCCGCTCACCTCTGTAACGGCGAAGACTCTCTTTCCGCACGGCACCACCTTGTACCACTTGTCATGCAGCATGTCCATGTAGCCGTCCGACTTGTAACGGCTGATGAATTCAGATATGTTGGAGGTGAGCGGTGAGTTCTGGGGCAGTCCGATGCCGTAACCTGAGGTGGGGAGGAAAGCACTCAGTCAAACAGAAAGTGGCACAAAGCTTCATTAAACTGCCTTGTCTCTGAACCACTAACAGAGTTCCCAACTATTCCTTTCAGTGTTTTATAGGAAAACGTGCCCACCGAGCTGAAATAATGGAGGGACGAGGGAAACAAATACATGACAGACAGCAAATGCGGTTGTTGACAAGCGGAGGCAGTAATTGACACCTGAATCATGCTAATCTTACAGGGGATATTAGTAGAGTTAGCAAAACACGCTCACGGCTTTTCACTAAAAGCCTCTTAGTGACTGGAAGGTGCTATTTTCCTACCATCTCGCTTTTGTTGTTTCTTTGAAATATCAAAAGAACAAAACATGCAAATTAGGCTTCACAAACAGTGAATAAAATCACCACTCTTAAAGAAACGGTTCAGCCAAAAACTTCAATGCTCTCTATTTACTCAACCCTCGTGTTGTATTGTATGCCACTATATATATATTCATGTTTAATATTTACTGCATGCGTTCTTCATTATAATGATAACCACAAACATTACAGATATCATCTGAAGTATCAATTCATGTACTTCATTTAATTTCATTAATAATTTCCTTTCCCCTTAACACATGTTTGGATTCTCTTTTTTCCCTTTCCTCTTTACTTTAAATTTGCTAGTTCCTTTTAATTTCTTTTTTTTTTCTCGGTAATATTACTCTTTTATTTTTCCTACTGAAGGTTATCAGTAACGGTTACCATGAAATGAATGAAAAATTAATGAATGATTAAAGGAAAGAAGGAATGAATGAAAGAAGGAATGATAATAATTTAAGGAATAAATAGATAAGTAGTGGATTTATTGGTATTTTTTTATAATCCCTCAAGGTGTATATATGGTACCCTTCAGTCAAAGAAAGAAAAACTCACTATGGTCCCAGAAATAACTTTAACGCTTCAACAGAATTCTTTAAAAAAATAAAACTCATGGAACAGGCCTGGACCACAGCTATTTCTTTAAAGCGCGTCAGAGAACGTAAGTGTGACTTCAGAAACACAGATAAAAAATGGACGTAAATGAAGCTAAAAAAAGGGGTGTGTCACATAGGTGAGTTATGATGTGGGCGGGGCTTAAGAGCCCTATCGTTCATATGTCAATTCATAGACCCGTATTCCCACACGGGCATGAATCTTATTCAATCATCACACACGTGGGACGCGAACCGAAGCAGGAAATTGGACGACAGGCGTATAATAATTAACGCGGTCAGAAGTCCTGCAGGAGACCAGAGGAGTCCGATTACGCCGAACCTCAATTACTGTTTTAGCCCAGATTGCCAGCGGAGGGTCAAGCCTGGGAACGGAGAAATCTATGATCAACTACGAGGCGCAAATATAACACTCGGTCCGATGGGTGTGCGCCGTTTCCCCTCCAGCTCTCTGCAGTAAATCTGTCACTCAGCAGCCCCCCACTGGCCCCTAAGTGGCTGACAGATCACAGATATTCAAATGTTGACATCTACGCATTTCATCACCGCCAAGCTGCAACGTGTACACACACAAACACTAGTACGCCACCGTCGCTCTGCATTTCAGCCTAAAACACAGTCTCATGCATATATCTTATATGTATTAATGCGCTCATTAACAGCGTCCCGAAATACCACTGCATTGTGTATTTAAATCTTACAATATTCAGAGCCTCTTCGCAATATTTACAGCTATATGTCTGTTGCAATTAACCTGTTGTGACAAAGAAGCGCAATGAACGTGTATACGTAGTATCCTCAAAATATTAAATATAAAAAATTGTCCTCGCAGGTAATATAAGATTAATGAAAAAAGTGTAGGCTATTTAAAGACAGTAAACGTTAATAAAAAATAGACTTAATGTGCATATTTAACAAGTGCCCTTTTAAATGTTTCATTGAAAGTTTTTCCAATCATTAGGTTTCGACTAACATATTAAAGCGTGTGTGCTTTTACTTGATTAGAATTTTAAATGTAGTGTGTTATTCGATATTACATTTAAAATGAATACATTTTAAATTCATCATCATTATAAACTTGTAATTAAAATATGTTTATAAATAAACTAATGAAGTCATACTTAAGTAGGTCAAAAGCAAAAGTTAAACTAACTGCATTTATCATACATTGAAGCTATAATGCATTTAAATTTTTTTTTTATCATTTTTGTAATTGCAGTAATTTTATGTGTCCAAAAGTATTATATTCCATTGAAAGTTCTATCATTTTCAAGTATATTATTTCTTAATTTTTTTTCAAATATGCTGAAGTGTACTCTATTTTCACACATTTTCTCACATGAGTTAATTTGACAGATTTGTGTTTGTCTACATTTAATGCAATTAAACAAACAACGGAGAAGACGGTTATTTCACGAATAATACCCCATAATTCATCAATAATGAGGTTCGTTGCTTAGAACGCAGCAATAATAATTGCGGCAATATTAACAATAATATAGAAGACGTACAACAGGAAAAGATGCTGAGGTGCAATGTTAAAATATCTTCGCCGCTTCTCTGCGATCACAAATGCTGAGCACTTTTGAGAGTGTGACAAATAATTTAGCAGTATTTAAGGGCAGAACTGAAGGGCGAGACCTGTCTGTAAAATTATAGCTGATGCATGAGACCATGCTTATTAATCCATTAAAAAAACACGCATAACATCATCCCGCACGCGCACAGAGGTATAATACGTGCTGAGGGGGAACGAACGGACACGAGACACGAGACAACAGGCGTATGGTAATTAACACGACACGAGCGGGGCATGAGCTCAATTAGCCCTGCCGCCCGGCTCAGGGTTTGGCCTGGGAAATGAAAACATTACAGACCGGACCACAATTATTTTCTCCAGCGCTCTCTCTTTCCTCCAGCACACCTTTCAGTGCCGCTTCGGGAAAGATCTGTGCTTCCTATAGGCAGCTCAGGAAAAACAGCCCAGGTTTGCATTTAAATTGGCTTCCCCACGAAAACTGCGTGACAGCAGGAGAGATCTCTGCCGAGTTGACTTCTTACTTTTTTTCTCCCCCTTGTCGGTAGTGGATTTGTTAATGCATTCTAAAAAATGCAAATGTGACGTTTGAATACTTCTAACCAATTTGTCTCCGTTTATGTCTCTTCATTCCCTTCGAGCACGGCGTCTGCCTCCTGATGGCAGTCCAGATTTCTAATGACAGTCATTTTGGTCAGAGAGTAACAGAACACAGCAGCAGTGTTGTACATGCTGACACATACTGACACTTCCTGTGCATACCGTCTGAAATAATACTATCAGTTATAACAATGGTCCTATCATTCAGATATCTATCATCATGAATGTATCGTTATGCAAAAGTTATTTTTCTATAACTGACAGAAATACTTTATTTGCAGGTATATTTGTATTCCGGGATTCATTTATTTCACAACAGATGTGCCACCAAGATAAAGTGGCTAGCATTTAAGTTTTTGTTTTCTAATGAACGTTTCAAGGGAGGTAAAGGTGTTTTAAATAATGATTGTAAGCAACTGATTATTTCATCTAAGTGAGACTAAACGCAATACATTTTATAACATATTACTGTTACAATACAATACAAACGAATGCGTTGGTAAGTAAATGAAACAGTATTACTCGCCAGTTTGCCAGATAACTTTTTTATTAATTAATTAACTCATTCAATAATGGGGTTAAAATAAAAAAATAACATAAAAGTTAAAAAAATATAATAATCATTTCATTATTATGACTATAACTACAAATTATAATTGTTAGTATTAATTTGAATTGTTTTATGATAAGATTTAAATATAATTCATAATAATTATTGATAAGAGCAATATAATAAAAATTGCAATTCGATGATTTTTCTTTTTCTTTTAATAAAATGATGCGTGTCATTTCGTGGCTGCTAAAACATAGTTAAAGCGCCCCTCTTAGGGGGTATGATAGGTTCATATATATTTTGATTTTGGGAGCCCCCGACAACAGGCTGAGATGCATGCATAAGGTTTTATTATGTGTGCATTTTTTTTTACCTTACTTGCTAAATGATTCACTCAACCATTCATTTCTCCAAGCCCCTCATTTAGTGGCACTAATCTGCGGTGATTGGTCCGATCGATCTAATTTTCATTTAACAACTATTTTAACCGATCCAAAAGCGACACCTAGTGGCAAAGAATGAATTCGCTTTTGTATGAAGATCAACAAGTGGGCGGGCAATATGCTAACCTTTCAAAGTCGCAAGTGTCGCAAAATGTTAGCTTTATGTCCTGGCTGTATCTTTATTGTGTCGATTTTTATTCGTTTTGGTGTTTCTACTCTTATTCTCCATTCACTTGCGACCTGTATGTCTGGTCATGTGATCTCAACATGGCCGCCGTTTCCGTACAAAGAACGTCAGCTGGGTCTGAAACGACATTAGGGCGAGTGAGCGAGGACTGTATTTTCAATTTCGAGTGAACTATGCCTTCAGTGTTAAAAAAACCCCCATAAACGACATAATCAGCCCTCAATTTGTACATTCTGCTTACCTTCGATAGCAAAGGGTTTTCCAACTGTCAGCAGCTTGCAGTCGGCGTCGATGGACACCTCGTAGTCCAGGAGGGCTTTGTCCATGATAAAAGCATCAAGTTGAGGCGGATCTGTCCTTCACAACATAAAAAGAGGGGGGCTACAAAACTACACACACAGGCGGGCACACACACACTCTCTCTCTCATTAAACATGCACAGTATGATTTTCATAAGTCAGATTGTGCATCTCATTCTGGTGCAAATGGAACACAGACATCATTTGTCTGAGCTAAATGTTCATAAACTGCAGCGGGGGCCATAAATCTGCAGCTACGCTAAACTAGATGCAAGCTGAATAGAGCCCAAAAAGAACTTTTAATGGATAGCGACACCTTAAGGGCAGCGGCCCACCCTTACTTAATTTCATGGTAATAAAAGACGTCATCTATCAAAAAGTTCAGCCAGCAGCAAATTCGAAGTTAAACAAATATAAGCGCAGTTCTTTTCCGCGTATTTTTTGTCAGTACAAATCAAAGCGATCGTTGCCAAATGAAAGCTATTAACATTTTACCACCAGCGGTTTCTTTAAAGCGAAAAAAAAAATAAAAAATCTGGAGTACAAACATGACAGCACAGAAACAGCATGAAAAGGCGAGAGCAGACAGACTGTGGCATAAAGTTAAAAAACCAAACATTTCAGAAATGAATTGCTTTGCTGCTTCTTTGCGATACATATGGTCACTGATACCTCTGATCCTCTTCTCAAAATTAAAAAAAGGATTAAAGTGTTTTCAGCCAATTCAAATACTTCATGGATCTTTGACTCTTTTGAAGACGTTTGTCTCTTTTAAGTTCCCTTCCAATTACATTCTGAATGATACATTCAAAAAATTAAATGAAGCAACTTCTATGCCATGATTTCAGGCTTAATTCTGCCATCTGTCACACAGACTCAAAACTTTACTAAGGAATTATTGAAGGAAGTGAGACGTGGCGACTCTCGAAATGTTAATATTTTCTGCTCTCCTTCTGAATTCATCTCTGGTGTGAGTGCAAACTAGGCTAGAAGTCCAGCCAAAAAAAAAAAAATTTAAATCCGGTAACGTGGTTCACTTTTATTGAAAAGGATCTTGTTAATTAGGCTTTAGATAAAAATCACACAGGATTTTTTCATTCTCCTCCCCATCCTCCTTTTCCGTCCCAGCTCTACCCGTTTGATATAGCCCAAAAATAAAACAATATTGGAATAAATAAACAAAAACACATCCCTCAAAATTCGGTATGTGTGTGTGACAGACTGTGGCACCGCAGCTGGCAGAAAACAACAAACGGCTCGCCTGGCGAGCAACAGTGAGCGGGAATCTCAGAATACGCTGAGAGAAAAACTGCTTCAGGCAAACACCCTCATTTTAATGACAGCGTTATTCAAAAATTGAATTAATTTGGCCGAGATATTGACACCTGCAGTATTGTACACCACTGAGTCACTAAGGGAGACTGTTAGTGAAAAGATCCAGCATACGCATTTGCATTGTAATGAACAATGTGCAACTGCCGTTTGAATTATTGATCACTACACGCAAGATTTTTATTTATTTTTTTTTCTCCATGCGTTGTAAATTTCACTTTTTGCTAATAGGGTTTGGCAGTACAACTACACCAGGAGCGCTTGCTGCCATCTGCTAGCCGAATGCATTCTGTCGGACGAATTGATCTCTTACTTGAGAGTGGCGACACCATCGGGTGTGGTGGGTTCGTTGAATTTCCGCATGTACTCGTGCATCTCAGGAAAGCTCTTTTTCATATAATCCTCTGCACTGCTTTCCCGAACAGTGCCGAATCGGAATCCCTGAGATGGGTGGTGGAGCTAAAAAAAAAAAAAGTGAATAAATTAAAAAATCAGCAAAGGTTTCAGGTGTCGAAGTGTGACAAATAAGTAATAAACCGTGATCCATTTTCCATGACTAATGTAATATAGACGTTTTTATCCAGAGCATCGGTTCATGCGCTCTCTGGGAATGTCACGCTGTGTTAGTGCCACGTTCTACTGTTTGAGACGAAGGAGCGCTCTTTGAACTTTGAAATATATCAGTTGTATGTATGTACAATGTAAACAGAGCCCACGATTAAATTCCCAGTCTAAAAAGATCATTTATTGACTACCCATGTCAACACCTACTTATTATTTATAAACGGAAGCACTATAAGACTTTAGGTAGAGGACGCTAGACAGTACACTAACAACATTGTTTGTTAGAGGTTATTCACAGTACATTCTATTACTGTACACATATTTTATCCATCAAGAGTACACAACATAATCACACACATATTTTGCACACATAGTTACTATGTCCCTTGCATTAGTTTTTCAAAGAGTTCAAAATAATGAATAAAAAATGTTGAAGTCAATAAGTTAAAAGGTCTACAATCCAAAAATGTTCCTTTCATATAAGAAAATGATCATGAAATCTTTGTTACCAACCAAACAGACTGTTATGGTTTGGAATATTTTTTATGTATTTAAATATTACAATTTGAGGTTAACCTGATCAAGAAAATAATATTTGGTTGGCAAGACAAAGTCAAAATAGTGCAGTTGTCAACTTTGTCACCTTTCAGTCCATACAGTTTATTCGTAACATAGTTGACAAAACTCATCTTCAGGGAAATCAATATCAAAAAAGCGTTTAACGATTAAACTTACAGACTAGCGGATAAGCTTCACCGACAAAATCCATGAATAGGAATCGATACTTTGTTTATTGAGAAAACATATTGAATTTACACTGTTTTTCTGATGTAAAATATACCTCAAATTGAAATCAAGCATCTTGAAAGACCTCACCTTGGCATCATGTATTCCCGAGACCTCTTCAAAGGTCTTTTCCCCAACCATAACAGCAGCTAGGTTTGCAGTGTAGCTAGACAAAACCAGCAAGCAAAATATGGCCCACAGGTTCATCAAGAATCGTCCGGTCCAACACTTAGGCGTCTTACTGGAGACTGTGCGGCCAAAGAGTATGGCGTAGCAGAGGTTGAGGGCTGAGGAGTAAGAGAAGACCTTGACGCGGTTTCGTCCATGAGGCGTCATGCCGAAGGGACTCTTCCATTCGTAGAGAGTAAGGAAGAGTGCCGTAATGTGCAGCGCCACAAAGATGCCCATCCACATGGACCAGTGCAACGGCCACATGAACGCTCCAATGGGTGCCGCCGTGTCCTTACTGCGTACTAGTATTCCCAAACTGGTGGAAAAGAATGGACTGGTGAAGTCGATCACTTTACTGCGAGCTGAGTTGATGCTGAAGCTGGTAACGGCCATATCGGCCACCCCGCTCAGAAGGTCTCCCACCAACCCCGTCCACTGGCCACCCTTGACTGCACCGTATTTCCCATCCCCGACTATGTACAGATCAAACTCGAAGTTCATGTCCTCTGCCAGCTTCTCCAGCAGATCAATACAGTATCCATAGCAACACTTGCTGAAATCCGGTGGCAAGAAGCTGCTGTTGCCTTGAGCCCGTTCGCCGTATAAGTGGTCCAGGGTTTCTGAGTTATTTGTCCCTGCGTCCAGACAGTATTGGCCAGCGGGACAGTTCCCATCCTCATCTACCTCTCGAGTGAACACGAACGGATGCTCGACTAGAGTGACCACCCGCAGACGACTCCCTGACACGGGAAAGCCAGCCCGCCATCTACGCCCCAGCCTGCCCATCTGGCCCTCTGTGCGCTGTCGAGGGGGCGATCCCTGCCATAATCCCTGCTCCTCTACATCCAACCTACCGCCTTCACAGCTGCCTACAGTCACCCACGTGGGCTGACCGACGGCATCACGGCGCAGACTCCAAATGTGGACCTTCTGAGAGGTGAGCACACGGGAGAGGTTGCGCTGAACGCTGACAGGGCCTGTCAACCCTACAAAGGACGTATTTGAGAGGAACCTGAGGGTGAAAGAATACAAGAGTCAGGCGGCGAAAGGATGAATGGTAGATGGTTTATAACACTATGCTTTAGCATTCCTATATGTCGAATTGCTTACATGAAGACGGTGCTTATGGCACATGAGAGCACTGAACAAAGTCATTTTTGCCACTTTACAGGCCTTAAACAGTACCCTTATAAACACTGCAATTTAGGTTTTAAGCGAAAGCAAACAGATGAGAAAAAAAGTGTAACAGTACATTGGATCTGGGCAGTTCTTAAAGTGACAGCAGTCTAATATTCCTGTTGTCTGTCATTCATTAACCAAACAACAAAAGAGAGGAAATCTCTCACTGCTTTTGATAATCACTTTTGCAACATCAATAAGCAGAAATACATGTTTAATTTAGTGAAGAATATGCAGTGATTTTGGACATTTGATTATGCATTGTATGTAGCATTTCTGAATTATTTGTTCTTATTTGTATTATAGTTTTTGTCTTATTGGTTGTAATTAGTTAGTTATTCTTTCGTCATCATGTGTTGCGACAGCTTAAAAATGAACATAATAAAGAAAAAGAAAAAAGGGATCATTTTCAGTCAGACATTAATCTACTCTCCTGTCTGATTTGTTTGTCATACAAAATGGCAGGTTTGACATTATGATTAGTGAGGTCGACATGTCAATCAAACTCCCTGAAAAAAGGGTCAACCGAAATTTTAAATGGCCATCAGTGAACAAAGACGATTATGTTGTAGCTACAGCATGGGCCTATGCTAATCAGCCCTGCGAAA
Organism: Puntigrus tetrazona; assembly: GCF_018831695.1. Classification (NCBI taxonomy): domain Eukaryota; kingdom Metazoa; phylum Chordata; class Actinopteri; order Cypriniformes; family Cyprinidae; genus Puntigrus; species Puntigrus tetrazona. The sequence continues at coordinate 14,771,899 of NC_056709.1, read as the reverse complement.
TTACTACAAAGGAGAGCCCAGACAAAGAGTCTGGTTCAAGTAGGAGTAAGTAACAGGATCGGACACAGGTTAAGCTAGCTTCATCCTCTCCAGCAGCAAAGCAGACAAATATGACTGCGGCAGAGGGGGAAGGCCTGGGAGAGGGATTGCCTAGCTCGGCGACTGACACGGTCTGGCATCCGTCACACCATAAACTACAAATGTTGCTTTCACAGAGCAATATATTTGATTGTGAAACCCCCTTCCACTCTTCAGAATTACAGCCACTCAGTCGGCAGTGCTGCTTCTCTGGTGCTCGGCTCGGGTCACTTAAGGAAATGCTTTGACATTGAGCTTGAAGATTAATGTCTGGAGTCATAAATAATAGATATGACATTTGACTAATGCTACGCTGGTTAATGAAAAACTGAGGAGTAAAAGCTTAACACGTAATTTGGCTCCTTTATTCATAGTTTTACCTGTCGCAGGAAGTCAAACGGTCCGCTTTAGCCAAACAATGATTGACAGCTTGTATCTAAGTTACATCAAAATCACAGTATGTGTGTTTGAATGACACAATGTTACGTACTTAAAAGCCTTCTTTGATTATGTTATGATCTTTTATATATTAGGAAGAGAGCTGGAAGGGGCTCTCAGATTCCCCAAATATTTTTTAGAGCTGATGATTAAAAAAAAATATCCAGAATAATGATCCTTTTAACAAAACTACATGTCAACTAACTCTGACTAGATCAGTAAACTGTTAGATAAGAAATAGTAGAGTAATGTAACATAAAACTATTAATTCTAACCAAAATCGTGCACTGTAGGAGAAGCTACTTTTAAAGTGCTTCATTTAAAGTGCTTAATCTTTTCTAATGTAATTTAGAAAAAACAGTCAAACCAAAAGCTACGCACAAAAGGTAGCTCAGTACAATTAAGATACCTTTTGTTACTACATGGCATTAATTAACACCACCCCAGTGTGTATAAAAAAGATCTGAAATGCACCACAGGCCTGTGAATCGTTTCTGCAATCTGCACATAATTTCAGGCATTATAAAAGTTTGCTCTGCATAAACATGTATGCACAAAAAAGTTAGCCTGGTACTATTTGTATAATGGATATTGACAGCTAAAAAAAATTCTAAATCTCTGTGTAAAATTTCTTGAAAAGAGCATCACCTTCAATTACTATAGTCATCCATATCATGATTGAACTGTCACATGTGGGCAAGATAATTTTGGCTGCTCTTCCCTTACTCATCCCCTTAAAGTAAGACAAATGCACGCATTTGCAATATCATTGTTAAAAGGGCAAAGTTTTCCACCGTTATAGTGCTGTAACGCAGACAAAGTCTTGCATGAGCTGCAGAGCTATGTATCACTCTCCCGCAGCAATGCCCTCGCAATTGTCCGGCATTATGCAGCATGGTTGGGTCTGGTTGGCAGATTTTCAGCCTTATCCTGTTGTGATGAGAGGCCCAGGCTTCCCACACAGCCACATTTCACTTCTGTTTGTTGTGAGAGATATAGTGGTGTGTGGCAGAGTGCTGGCATGATCCACACAAAATGACGGGCCTGCGTGGTAGGCGGGTGCCAGAGCTTTTGATAAGAGTGATCCCTCCTCAGGGAAAGGCAACTGAGGGGAAGTCATAAATAAAGCTTAAAGCTCTAAAGCATGTCTGCATTCCAGCTGAGTGTCTGGGCAAACACCAGTAATTTGCCGCAGCATGAGAAAGTGGCCGTGCGCCTGTCCTTAAGCATGACACTGGCCGTCTGAGACATCTCATCCAGATGGTAGGATGTTTTACTGATCAGTGTTTAGAATAAAACATCAAAGCAATTTAGCCTCTCGAAATATGTGACAAATAATAAAGCGAATGTGACGTTTTATTCCTATTTAGCTATTATTGATGAATTTCGAGAATCTAATTTGTTTGTCCGGTTATTTATGTATCGAATCCCAATCCGTTTGAGGAAACCGGTTATTTAGAACACAAATAGCAAATCTTAAAGCTTGCATCAAAAAAAATTAGGTGCAACAATCGTGGCTTCAAGCACAAGCGCTTGCAGTTGATACACATAAAATAGTAGCAGTATATTTATTTTAAATGTAAAATTATATAAATGTTAGGACAAAATATTCTTAAAATAATGTTTATAGAACTTACTATAACTTCATATTTATTATTAATATTACCATAAATTAATTTAGGTTCTCATAACGTTTAAGGGGTCATATGATGCGATTGAATATTTTCCCTTCTCTTTGGAGTGTTACAAGCTTTTAGTGCATTCTTAAAGTTGCAAAGACAAAGTCTCAAAACCAAAGAGATATTCTTTATAAAAGTTATGGTGTGGGTCTTTTTCTATAACACTGCCCAAATGTTTACGCAAAGAAAGAAGGTGGAGCTATTATTCTCTGTGTAGTTTCTGTGTCTCTGGCTGTGCACAGGACAGTCTGGCGCTTCTGACTCACAACCTTTAAGTAAGTTAGTTTCTTATTGAAAGAAACTGCTACTTCAAATGCAAATTTTGCGCAGTGATGGGTAAAGTTAGTGCTTGTTGTTTGCTATTTGTCTGATTACAAATACAGACACGGTGTTATGTTTACGAGGTGTGGCATCACGCTATGGTGAGGGGTGTAACATTTCCGTCACATGCTTGAGGTATTCGGCCAATCACAATGCACTGGATAGTTGGGCAATCAGAGCACACCTTGCTTTTTTAGATTAATCGAGCTCTTTACAAATCGACTTGTTTCATGAAAGGGGGCTTAGAGGAGAAACAAAATAATGTTTTGATCCTTAAACTGCAATTTTCGTTTCAACATTTTAGAAACATTTCAAATGTATTTTCGTACAATAACCTAAATTTGTTGCCAGGCTGTTAGCTGTTTCAAGCTCTGTAAATATCTACATTTTCACAGTAAAGCCAGCTTAGAGTACGCTGTAAACAAATGTAATAACAGGGCACAATGTACTGCATTAAAATGAAGAAACTTTTACCTGTATTTTGAATTTTGCACTTAAATGTACTTTTGCAATACTGCACATTTTTTAATACAGTGTAGGCTCACTGGAAAAACATGACCCCCCAAAAAGCATGACTTCCTTCAGTTTACAGCGGTAGTGAAACACCAATAATTATATTCCTGCTGCTCACACAAATTATGATTAAAGGGGCAGATTATAAAGACCTTTTTAGCAGGCAGACCTCAAAACACTTTTACCATATGTGATAATGTTTGATCACACAATCAACTCCATATCTACGGCTTTACTGACACAGTAAAATTGCTCAATAGCCCCCCTGGTACAGTACTGCACTTGTGATGTGGCACTCTTGAGTACAAGTCATGATCAAAGAAAAGAGCTTGTAGTAGCATAGTGAAATAGCAAAAATAGAGTTTTTATCTTAACCCACTGCATTAGCGGCACTCAGCAGGCATTTCATTTCATTTCTGAATTGCTGCGATACACACAAATACCAACATAATCAAATGTTGCGTAATTATTCTGTTTTGGATGAAACTGAACACACTTTTAATGACACTGGATATTTCACTTTGAAAGTGTTAAGAAGCAATGCAATATAATATAATTTTTTCCAAAATATTAGCACAGGGCATTTTTCCCCCAATGAGTTTGCAATGTTTTATTATCATTATTATTTTGAAATACTAGCGCTCTATTATATAGTTAGTATACCATGTTTAGGACAGAGATGGCTTTAGTGACTCATTTGGTTACAAAAAAAAAAAGTACAACTATAAAACTTTATAGTTTGTAAAAGCAACTATAACTGTATCAAAGCTGGTACAAAACTGCACAACTCTGTAACCATTTGGCCTGTTGGTGGAAAAGCACCAGCAAAACTGTTTATCTAATTATTTTGTTTTGGATGTACACAGCTTTAAAAAGTCTTTTTGCATTCGTTTATCTTCATATTTCGTATATTTTCCACTTTGATGTGGATTCTTTGAAGAGGAAAATCACTTCTAATTTAATTGGCTCATAATGCTGTAAAAAGGCCCCCTGCTTTGTGAATGTGCTTTGTGTAATGCATACACCCTGTTCTCACTACAAGCTTACTTCAATACAGCAGCTAACCAGATGTATTGAAACATATTATTTCATAAAATATATATTTTTAAAACTGACACTGAACAGCGTGCTGTTTTTTCAGGAAGGGTGTAGAGGCTATTGCTTTTGACAGCTACATTTGAAGCGCGTTTCAAAATATGTTCTGCAGTGTATGAATAAAGCATGTATCTTTTCCTAAGAATCTATATAGATTCATTTATATGCCGGTCTGGGATGGTGCCATTTGGTTGCTACAGTAGCCAGTAGACTAGCCCAGTCATGTTGTTCCCATTTAATACAATTATGCATTGTTATATGCCATTTTCTAGTAACATTTGTGTAAGTGGTGTGTACCAGGATAAGTACCAAGACTTCTGAAGCAAACATATTGGATACTTTATGGAATACAATACATTGTTTTGTGGAGACATGGGAAATGGAAAACAAGAAATGCTTCAAAGTCTGTGTAAAGTCAGTATTAAATGTGCGTTCTGAGATGTGTGTCAGACCACAGAAAAATGTGTTATTAACCATCCAGCCAAATTTGAACAGCAAAAAAGTAAATAAAATATGGTATCAAAATCTTGAAGAAATGAGCCATCTTTGCTCTCAAACACTCAAGGCAAAGCTGCAGTCTTTCTCAACTGTCTTCCTTAAAGAGTGCTTTTCATCAAGCTCAGCTGTTTTGTAAATTATAGCAACCATGTAACATGAAGAAGGCATAGCTAGATAGCAAACTGTAGGCTGTAGTATCTAACGGTAATGACATTAACTAATGATTACGAACCTCTGATGCTCAACAATGACTTTTGGTACTCAACTCTCAACTCTGCTGAAACAATGATTGAGCTGGGCAGGATATGGATTGTAAAGTTGCAATCTTTCTTTTAGTTTACTTTAGTCTTGTATATTTTGTGCTGAAACTGGTATTAATGCAGAGGAGATTATCAATTCATGTACACCTCATGCTGAAAACGTCAAAATGGCATTTATTATTTGAGTACTGCAATAAAATGGAATTTGAAATCAGAGACTTCGTTTCATATTAAAAATACCAAAGCACAATGCTTATTGCAGTATTTTGGATGGGAAGTGCCCTTCAGCAATCTATCCATTAACTGATAACAGGTCAGACTAATAGAATCTTTTACAGAATAGAATTTAAGAATCAATATCATTCGGTAAAAATGAGAATTAATTAATATCGACATATAAATATTTTTTACCCAGCCATTTTTTCTTTGCTTTTGTTAAAAAGCTCTTATTTTGGCGGGGACGCTTCTCTTTTGTTGGTAAAACATTTATATATCATTTTCATTAAAAATTTAAAAACACATTTGATGCATGTTGCATTTTCAAATGCATGTTTAAAGTGACTGAAACTCAGCACTTCAAATTACATATTTATGTAATATATAATTCTAGTAAGTCGCACTGTGTTCTCAGAAATTGTCAAAATGAATAAAAATGTTAGGCCAACTGACGCCGTTTCATATATTGTCGAACGCAATTTTAATTCGCATTTCGTGCTTGGCGAGTGGTATTTTCACCCAACTCTGCACTTCCTCTATACACAGTCCTACCAAATTAAAAGGCAAAAAAAAAGTTTGTTGTGGACCTGTACCCAAAACAAAACACACCTTTATATCAAAGAATGCATTGAGCTGACTCATGCAATATAAGAATATGGATTTACCTGGCGATGTACTGTCCTGATGAGGGCAGCTCATGTTTGTTGGGTTTGTCGAAACAGTTTACCATATTTTGGATGAGGGCTAGATCAGGCCGTACAACCGTGGCTGCAGTAACAGCTCGATTGACCAACTGCAGGGCATCACTGATGTAGTAGTCCAGCGGTTTGCGGTCGACCTCTCCGTAGGCCAACAGTCCTAAAGGCAGACCAATAGAATGAAGGGCGTCTGGGCTTAGGGGATGTCCCATAATCCAATGTACAGTGGGCAATGTGAGCCCCAGGTCATGCGCACTGCGCAGGATGGAAGAGGCACACTCCGGGTCGGCCCCAAAAAGCAGGACCGAGGCGGGTGGAGAAAGGTCCTGATTAAAGTGCTCAGACAGGAAGTGAGAAATATTAGCCGTGTGAGGTGTGCTGTGGGAGAGGTTCAGAGCGGCCCGCAGGTGCCAGTGTGAGGGGCCCCAGCCGGATCGGCCTTGGACTTTCAGGAGATCCAGGAGACCGGCGTCCTCCCAGCCCTGGCAAAGCACCGCCATGCTCTCCTCCCAGCCACTGCGCTGCAGGACGGCTAGAAGCAGCTCCACCAGTCCTGACGGGGGAATACGGGTGGTCATCTGCAAGTGGAAGCGATTCTGAAGACAAAGGAGGATACAGAAACAATTATCAGACTTTGCGGTCTCAGAGCGACTCACAACTCGTGACTGCAACTGCTACTCTTTTATTTATCCTTATTTCTCATAGTTTTGACTTTTGGTTTTACAGTTGTGACTTTTTAATCTTTATTTCTCGTAATTGTGATTTTAGTTGTCACAGTTGTATTTTTTAAACTTTATTTCTCATAATTCTGACATTCATATCAATATTATGTGAAGTCCATCTTTATTACTTAGATCACAAACTCAGATCGTGAGTTATCATCGTTATTTCTTATTATTTAGTCGTTTTTCTCTCATAAATGCAACATAATTTCTCTTCATTCTGACATTAGATTTCACAACTGTAATGTATTATTTTCACATTATCGAGAAACAAAGACTTTCCGCATGCTGATTTCTCATAGTTGTGACTTTTCATTTCACAATTATGACTTTACAGTTGCCAAATGTGACTTTGTAGCTAAATACATCTAAAAGTGTAAGGATACACCAGAGCTTAGAAAGAGCAATTACATTTTCTTGTGGTTAAGTCCAAAGTTATTCATTAAATGGCAATTTACCCTGAAAATTTAAGTCCCCCTTAAGGTCAAAAACAGAATAAGTGCTTTGCTTCCTTTATCAGAGTCCACATCCTTTCAGCTTCACTCTTCTTTAAGGTCCCTCCTTCCTCGTCAGTATGCCACTCACAAGAAATAACAGTACATTTCCCGCCATCTTGTATTCTTGGCCCCAGTTCTGCATGTCCTTCCACAATATTGCTAGTTGCGCTATTGATTTTGCACCGTAAAACCAAAGGCCGTAATAAATTTCCTCTCTAGCATGGTCTTGACAGACAGTGCTACACCAGCAGTTTTAATGCCATGCTGAAAAAAACGGCCCATAGCTCTTCAGCGACTACTTATGTACCGTTAAACACAGATCATTGCACACTCTCGGGATGTGTACCTCAGGATTGACTCATCTCGGAATCGACAGTCTGATTCAAAAGGCCAGCGTTTATTCCTTGACCTGTCTGACACATTAATGCAGGCTGCTATTCTGAGTTAGTGAGTCACAAAAAAACCTTCCAAGTGTCTCAATCCAACTGGAGAAATTCAAGGGTCTGTTTTCAATTGATGATGCAATGCATTTCAACAAAGTTTATTGAACCAAAGATCAGATTCAAGGCCGAGAAGACCTCTGTGAAGGGTATATTGGGAATACTGTGAGAAATGCGTGAAGACATGCACAGAAAATGAAGATGTATTGAGCAACAGAGCACTTTGGGAAAAGAGTTGGGGTAAAACGTCCCGTTGGGAAATCTACGGTGGCCCCTTAATCTAGCGAATTTACAAAATAACCCTTCAAATGATCTCACACTCATCAAAGCTACTGCAAAGTGTTTTATTATGCCAATTAGACACGAGTTATTATATAATCATAGTACACTGATTCAATGAAACAACCCACAACCCTCACATGTACCGATTTTGTGCATATAAAATACATGTACAATTGCTTTATGATTGAAGCATAGAAACCAAAGCACCTGTCTCTGGGTGATGAGGGATAAACGGCTCCAGCGTCTAATGCAGTCTCTGCACATGCAGCTGAAGTGATGGGACCCAAATCAACTCACTCCCCGTCTCCAAGTCACTGCAGCTGTTGCGTTTAGTCACTTGGGACTCATCAGCATTATCATAATCAGAAACACACATACGCATATTACCACATCCGGTGCAGTATGCATATACATGCAGAAGAGACTTATAAAGCATTTTTTCCACAATATGTAAATCAAAGGGGGTCCAGCAGCTGTTTCTGTGAGAGTCTTCCCAATAGGTGGGAAGTGTTTTGTCTGTATTGTTGCAGTGTATGCTTCATAATACTATCCATTCTGGTTATGTTGTATTATAAAAAAATTACTTGAACAATTTAGGCAGCATCTGATACTTTACTATTATTTCAATTGAACTTAAATCAACTTTGGCGCACTGAACATAAAGATAGGAAGATAAATTCACTCTTAGTTCTTAGTGCACATTATTTAACTGTGCAAGTCAGTTTCCTCAAAGTAAATTCAGCCGTCAGGTTCAGTGTCGTTTTGTTGACTTTCATTGGGCTAAAACATTCTTCAAAGTATATTCTTTTCTTTGCCATGGAAGAAAAAGCCATAATGGATCGCAATTACAAACTGATAGTGAATTAAATAATAATTTTCTCATCGGAGCGAATGTCCTTATTTCTCTGAACACAAAAGGAGATATTTTTTAAATATTTTTCTTTACTATATGGAAGTCAATGGCTATCAACAATATGGTCAGCAACACTAGCATACAACAGACAAGTTAAAACAATCTAGTTTTAGACGGAGCTCTAGTTACCCCCCGACGGAAACAATAAAAATGCTTAAACAATCCTAAAATGGACTGCTGGTCTTAGCAATTTTAGGATGTTTTTTCTTCAGCAAGGTTTTCTGTATTCTGAATGCATTATTTTTTCCACAAATTCATCACAAAATAGGATAAAGATTTGTGCAAGTATTGCTCAAAACCCTAGTTTGCCTGGAGCATTTCCACACCTTTGGAGGACACTGTATATATTATAAATAATATGATAACATATTATTGTTTCAAAGAGTTCAGGATTCAGGATGCTCTCTTGGGAGGAACTGAACAGCGAGCTGTCTTATTCTATCACGATACATTTCAATGCTGTCATGTCATGCACTTCTGACAAGCATGTTTCTGGAACATTCTGCCATGTACTATATGAATAAAGCATGTAATGCTGGTCTTACAGCATGTATGGAGCGGGAGGCAGCTTTCCTCAATGAAAGATTCACTACTGCTGGAAATGATCGAAGCACTGATCTTCAGCAGGACTGTGTTTTTAATGCAGATTTGATGTCCCTATAGGAATCAGAAACTAGCATTACCAACAGCTTCTAGCAGAAAGACCATGTTGGTGTATGAGTGTCAAAAACGTCTGTTTTGTTAGTTTCTACTGAGACGCTAGAGTCTGTTTACACCGTCCATTTAGTTAGTTGATGCACGACATTGATTTGAATGATTTCTTTATATTCACAGAATGGTATATGAAATTATATGATAATGAAATGATAGTGCATTTTACTGTATATTTGTACCATTTTATATGCGCTATTTACCGATTAAACCTGGAAGAAGCTTTAGAGATGGCCGTTTAGCAGATGCCTTTTGGTACAGTGTTTATTGGAGGAGATTTGATCATCTTAAAGGAGAGCGGAATCCGAAATGCGTACAACAACGGCAACCATAAATTTCAATTTCTCCCGGATCAGACACCTGCATTATTCTGAAGACGTCTCTTGTTATATTGTTGTGTCCACCTGAATGCTGCTGTAATATAAAAAAAAAAAAACAATACACTTCTGGAGAAACCGACTGTATTCAAAGCATTAGCATTTGTTTTGATGGATAAATATAAACATGAGAGATGACAGAATGTTTACTTTCAATTTATAGCAGCTCGGGTAGATGTATTTGTTTTCGGTGTTGAATATAGTGCAGTTCTCAATAATGATCATTGATATATTATACGCTAAAAACGCATCGGAGGCTATCAAAACTCATTCTGCTTTCTGCTCATTCGCTCTGTCCTTTCTCACATAAAAAGTGATATATATCCAGCCCGGGCCACAGCAGTTCCCTCAGGCTCCGCAGTATAAATGTTTGAAATCACTAATGTCCGGAAAGACACTCAAGGAGCCAAATTACACAACTATTTTACATGCAGTTCGGCTCAAAGGCAGTGGTAAAAAAACAACCGACGGACTGTGTATCTGTATCGTGACTTCTGAATATGTAAGCAAAAATCTCTACGTTTTTGTAAAGTGAGATTAGCATGGTAATAGACAGAGAAACAGGAATATTTTAATACTGCAGGCTGCCATCATAATGCAAAGTGCTGGCATCATAACGGCAGCTAATCAACATTTATGAAGCTTTACGGCTAATGCCGACTCTGCATAAGAGGAACATTCCTGTATCATTTCCCTAGGAAGTGAAAGCATAAATTGATTTAAACCTCCATAAAGCTCATTCATGGCATGTTGAAGGCAGCCACAAGGAATGGACAAGATGTTTTTTGTATATCGATTACGATGAGTATGATGTATTGAGGAGATTTTCCTTCACAGACGAGGAAATGCTTATCATCAGTAGAGATGAGACGTCAGCATCCAATTACATTTATAAAAGTGTTTTATATAGAAAGCACGCTAAATGCAAGTAACCGTTTTTGTCAAAATATTGGTATATTTATATTTATCTGTCCATGTAAGAAAAGAATAAGTTATACTGAATTTTATTAGATTCTAAACAATTAAAAGCTTCGGTGGTTTGAGAGATTGTGGCAAAAAAATTGACAAAGATTTAAAATGGCTGTACGCAGACGTTTAATATCATCTAATGATTTAGCCCTTTGCCATTAAGTCAAACCTCTCCAAGACTAACTTTTGCCAGGAACATAAATGTGAATGTAAATGAATTTCTCTCTGCCAACTCAGCCTCCATCCTTCTCCATGCCTCATCGTGATTAAAAGAACGCAACCGAGGAAGAAGAGTTTAATCAGCAAATACGCTTTGATCAAACATTTTTAGTCTTCAGCTAATTGGCTATGTCAAGCAAATACATTATTTGGCTAGAAATAAATAAAACTACAAAACAGTTCAAGTCCAACTGCTCATCAAGGAGCTTCAATGTTACCTTTAATTACTGTAGAAAACACAGAAGCTTCTTCAGCGACCCTGACAGTTAGTGACAACTTTACGCAAACCATCTGGTCTTGCAGATGAAGCCAAAATCAAACAATACTAGTTGTAGGCCAATGTCTTACCCCCAACCAGCAAACAGAAAATCTAGACCCAGCACCTAGACTAATACCAGATACCCTTTGGTTCAGACCAGGCCCGGTTCTGCAGGAGTTCTTTTAAGCTTCATATAATAATTGTATACATACTGACTTATTCACTAATATATAGCATGCACTGTTTTTTAAACAAATCATAATCTCTAAACCATTTTTAGAATTCTTTCGCTTTAGGCCGTCTACGAATGTTAAATCTTAAAGCAAAGCGTAATTAATACGGCATCTTTCTGGAGAATGCAACGATCGATATTGTTCATTTAATTCTAATAAATAAGTTATTGTTAAAAACTAACCAAAAAAGTTCAAATGAAGTCAGCGAACAGCAAAACAATAATCCTATAATAGTAACGGTGTAATTTATTTATACTGCAATGCGTGCTGGGATCTCACAAAGCCTTAACATTTCAGCAACATGAAATTATTTGTTCAGACAACTATGTTTGAGTAGTTGGGACAACATTTGGGATCATTTTGTTGGTCTGACGAGGGTTTTTATGTACGTTAAAGAAAATAGCATTTTTTGGTATATTTGAGACTCAAAAGGTTTTGTTAACTGGAAAATTTTTTACATGGTTAAATCAACTTGCAATGCGTTGCTAGTCAGCTTTTATAGTCAATTACAGTCGTTCCTGTTGCACGTCCTCAATCTGGCAACCTGCGTAAGTGTTGAGTCTAAGGAACAATACCAATATCTTTAATTTCAATCCCTAGCCTCAATATTACACATTGCACCCTTGAACAAAAACAGCTCAATTGTTTATAGTTTGTATTGTTGTGAAGTATGAAGCACATCCACCCCCAGCCCCAATTTTGCCCTCCAAAGTTCACAAGTGAAGCCCCTCCCACGCTTAACGGATAGTAGAGCATTTCGTCCTGTGGATTTCATTCGGAGGTCATGATAGTTAAAGTGCGCAGCGAGGATTCAGGGTGACAGGAGGCAGAGGGCAGCTGATCTCCAGAGACTTCTAATGATTACGCCGATGACTCTGGAGCTGGGCGTCCCGCGGGCCTGACCGGCACTGATTGAATTCCTCTGATCTCTGCTCAGTTCAGGCTCAGCTGAGTGCATTCCGTGAGACAGTGTTACTGGAGTCAGGAATGAAGTATTGATCAAGGCGTGAGCTTCTCTTTCTGTCCTCTATCGACTGAGATGCTCGCGGACCTGTTTGTGCAAGTCATTACCTTCATTTTGAGCAAAAAATTACTAAACGGCCATGACTGACATCTCAACTTCGCGCGCCGTAAAAAAAGACGCACGAATGTAAAAGATAAAATGAATCTGACTTTTATTTTATGCCGCAAGCTTCCACATCAAAGTGCAAGAAAGATGGACCTGGTGTTTTCTGATGTTTCAGAAGGGAAAAATATTGCTTTCTGTCTTCTGTGTGTCTGAACTCTGTCTTTGTATATTTTCTACAGAGAAAGCTTACTCAGACTGTACACATCTTCATATCAAACATCTCTGAAGACTAAAACTTCAGAGGATTTTATTAAACAGAAAAATACAAAATTTATTCCTATACCTTTAACCTTCCTCACCATACACTTTACAATGTTATATATTAGGGCTTATATATCTTATATATATTAGGACTTTACAATATACATATTAGGGCTGCGTTAACGTATGCAATTAATCCCAAAAAAAAAAATCATGCGCAATTTTTTTTACACAAATGAATTGATTGATACGGTTTGACCCCAGTTTCTTGCTGTCAATGCAGCGGGGAAGGTTATCTGTGTGACAAGGGTACAGCAAACCAGTGTTGCCAGGGTCACCTTTTTTTTTTTTTTTTTACCGCTATTGGCTATTTTAAAAACTCATTCACAGGAAACATTTCAGAGCTGTGCATGGCTTGCGTTTTTTTGGGTTACTTTTATAACATACCGTGGTCGCCCAAAGTGTACATAGACAAATGGCAATGAAAAGAGATCCTTTTACTTATGTGTATTATGCTTAGAGTGTATACCTGGCAACTTAAGAAAAGAGAGGAGGCGGCCGTAACATTTTCAGCCAGAGCTTACATGTTAAGGCTTTTACACAGCAGAAATAAATGTGTAACAATGTGTGTACATATGAAATGTTATTTATAGGTCCTGATATTGGAATGTGTGATAAATCGAATGACAGCACTAATATATATATATATATATATATATATATATATATATATATATATATATATATATATATATATATATATATATATATATATATATATATATATTAGTGCTGTCATTCGATTTAAAATAATATATATATTATTGCTATCAAGATAGAAAATATAATTAAAAATATTTTTCTAATTATTAAAACACAAATATACTATACAAATATTTGTGTTTTAAATGTATATTTTTAAAAAAATAAGCTATATGAATAATTACAATGAATCATTTATATATATATATATATATATATATATATATATATATATATATATATATATATATATATATATATATATATATATATTTTTTTTTATTTATATATATTTTTTATAATATTTATTTATATTTTTGCTATCATCAAATGACTGAAGTAATGTTAAAGAAGTAATCCCACTTATCTGCCTTTCAGCAAATCAGGTAGGATTATTAGGTCAGTGTTACATCATAAAATTAATATTCATGAGCCAAGCTGTTAAAATTTAGATGTGGCCCCCGGAAGCCCCGTCACCGCCCAAGGGTGCCAGCACTTTCAGCCCACTCTGCCAATGTTAGTCGGCTGATATTAAAATAGCTATCTCTTCAGCTTCGCATTAAAAACGCATTTCTTATCCAGGCTATAATGATTTCAGCTCCTGATATTATTTCAAAACAGGTAAATGTGCCTTTTTTCTGCCTATAGCCCTAATAAATTCCCAGTCAATGCTATGTCAATCATCAGCTGATTAATATTCACGACAGCCTCCTTGGTGACGTCATAAAACCCAGCACTACTGGCCCACACACACTACGCTTCTGCCACGGTTTCCTTATTCGCCCTTTCTCCCTCCCAATAATTACCTGTCATTCTCGACTATGTATGTTAAGTAAAAAGAAGCAAAAGCAGCAAATAAAAAAGTTAAGCCACCACCTGAGCTCACCTAAACTCACCAGTGACTGAGGAGAGGATGAGATTCAAACACCGTGGATCTATCCCACAACTCCCTCAGCATCTCTGCGTTATTTGGTACCTGACAGATTGTTTGTGACCAACCACCTGCCACTGGCACAGATGTCCTACTGGAAAACTTTAAAATACGAAGAGCATAATGAAGAAGACTTCCCCCATCGTGACTAAACAGGACATTTCTTCATGATGATGCTCTGCATACTCCTGGGTTTCGTATTCAGAGATTCTACTACAACCACATCACGAGTAAAAGGCCACGTTAAAGATACATACAACGTCTGATTAAACATGGCCATAAACAAGAACTTAACGTCATCAGATTGGACACAATTGCCTGTGAAATAGATGACTATTAATGACTGGGTGCAGGTTTTCCTCAACCGTACTGGTAGAACTGGGAACTTTGATTAATGTTAGCCAACTGGTTAACAGGTAAAAACAAAGATGTTTTTACCAATTAATAATTACATTTATTTAATAATTAACACTCAAATATGAGTTGCATACTGTATAAACATTTTAAGACCCGTTTTTACTGTTGTAAATATGTTTTGATTTCTAAATTGTTACTTAAATATAAAAATGTAAAAACTTTAAAGTGTAAAATGTTTAAGATACTACACTCAATTAAACGGCACAAAAGGCAACATTTAGATAAACTTTTTACAGATATAAATATGTTTTAACTTCTAATTATTTGCATTTAACAAGCATTTAAACATTGACTGTAGTTTTTTGTAGCGTTTTTTTAAACTATACAATTATTTAATGAAGAGATATCAATTAATTATTTAAATGAACAAATAAGAAGATTATATATATATATATATATATATATATATATATATATATATATATAAAAATGCATATTAATGTCAGAATTTTACTAAGGGAAGAGACATTAAAATAAAGTGTGGTCAAAAAATAATCAAATAAAATAATAAACAGTATAGTAATAATTAAGAATGAAAATGATAGTATATAGTATAATTAGTAATATTTATAATATGATTATATTTAATATTATTATTACATAAGCATTTGAATTGCACAGAAGGTACTTTTTAAGAGTAACTTTTTAATGAGACAGTGTTGTCTCTGAAATATAAAGATTTCTTCTATAAAATATAATGAACAGCACAGTTTAAGAAAAGGCTTCTCTCTGCTCATCTTTGACATCAATCTAATTAAAAAAATCCCCATTTGGTAAATGATTTTGGCCCTCCAAACTGTTTTGGGTGAACATTTTCGTAGCCTTAACTTTGGCGCATTACTTGTTATGCACAGCGTAGCATCATTTCAGCTAAAGACTTTAAATACATTCTGTCATCTTTGTTCTGTCATCAACCAAATGGGAGCACAGCGATTTGATGAAAACAAAATGATGGCCTATATATATATATGATGGCAGTAATTATAAGGGGATTACTGAAAGTAGCCCCGTTCATTAGCTCATTACAGATACAGTAATGTGATTAGTGCAACATCACGGCTCCGAACCAACTACACTAAATAAAAGTATAATATGAAAACATACAATTCAGTAATGCAATTAATGTAATGATACTAATAAAAGCTATCATTGCATCGATAATGAGAACCAGACACGAAGAAAACAAAGCGTGACGATCTAGGAAGGGCAAGTTAAATACTGAACTGATGAATATATTTGCCTCTCTCATGAGCGTAAAATCTTTTAAGTCAGGGACACAATTCGACTTTCCGTCTGAGAATCTAACTAGACCCATAAAGGATGAGCTCTTAAGGCTGGAGAGGAGGGCACGCTTTGCTTTGGGTAACATAAGTTCAGACTTAATAAGATCATTAGCTCAGCTCTGCGCTGCTTACACTTATTGGGGCTAAACGACTATTTCATTACACTTAAACCGTTTGCTCTTAGTCAGATCATGTTTATTGCAATACTGATGATTTCAGTCAGAACTGTATCAGAAACCTGAAGTGTGAAAGAGTAGTATGAAAAACCATTTATGACAAATATAAATATCCACAGTGAAGAAAGGGATCTGGCTGCTTTTTGTAATTAACACCATTTGTAATTAATAATACTATTTTTAACAATAATAAACATATGATTATAATCATACAACATTATTAACAATAATAACCAACAATACAAATAAAACCATTATTAATATTTTTATAATGCAATATTATCATAATTCCTATTTGCATATATAGCATATAGAAAAAAATTAAACACTTTCAAATTAATGTAAAATTATTATTAGCATCTGAATACTTGTATTAGTAGTAATAATATCAAAAAATAAGAATCAAATTTATTAATAATATTGATATTATCGTTATATTATTATAATAACTATTAGCATTAAAATTGATATTATTAAAGGGCATATGAGCGTAAACGTCACAAACATCACTTTTAAATTAATGTATAATAATAACAATAATAACCAATATGATAAATACTATTTATTACATTATTTGATAAATATTGCTATTATAAATGTATTTTATTAATTATATAAGGACATTTGGGAAAACATAAACATCACATTTAAATTAAATGAATAATAACAACACAATATTTTCTTTTTTTGTACAGAAAAAAAAATAACTTTTTCAATTATTGTCAGACGTATACTTTTTCATGACTTTTTACAAATGAAACTAACCTTGACATTATGTGATATTTAAGGAATATTACTGACCTTGGCATATTATTCTTAACCTTTTTTTCTTCTAGCCCGTAATAAAAGCATTAGGACAGTGTGTTTTTTAACGCTCACGTAATGAAGCACAGCTGTCACGATCAGCAGATCAGGCTTCCCCTTTAAATAACTGTTCAGCAGCTGCCTTCTGCGGGCCGTGACAGACTAACATTAATTGCAGGAGGCAAAAATACAGCTGCCTGTGCTACAGAACAAAATACAGAAATATAATGAAATGTGTGTGGGCAAATTATGTCTAACCTGCAGCGGCATTTGCTGGAAAGACGTGCTGGACTTTATTAGAGGTCATTAACTACATCGCTTGCAGAATCCTAAATGGACGATCCCCATGTTCCGTTCAGTCAGCTGTAATCTGAAGGCTTTGATTAGCTAGGTGTGTTTAATTAGACTGGAGCCTAGCGCTGAGAGGCCTGACAATAAAATCTGTATCCTGTTTTTTATGATCCTGGCGGTTTCACGGTCCGTCCCTGACTTGCATGAAACAGCTGCAGAAGCGCTGCATTTTGGTCACGATCCCAACAAAACATCAAAAACCGAATAATTAAGTTATCTTTGTGATGTTGAAATACATAAAACACAGCAGTACCGATCAAAAACAGCAGACAGGCTGAACGAGAACGTAAATTCGCTTTCTGACAACAGGTGGCGCTTACGAAACGGCAGAAACACAGACGATTTTTACCGTGTGCGTAATCAAAAGCGGTTTAGCTAATGAAACGGTATATTGCTTTTCAGGAAGGATGAACTTCTGGTGATGAGCCACTGATGTAATTTCCATGAGTGGAGTTGTTAACGGTGTTTTATGGGTGACTGCGTCGCATCACTTCCTGTTATATCATTTAGTTTTACTCATTATATGAGGTCAAATGCACAGGAAAATATCAGACAGCAATGATTAATCCATGTACTATTATGCTTTTTCTGGTTGACACGCTGTTAATGTATAAAAGTAAAGCAGTGATTGGGGTTAAAGTGAACAATGTGCTTGACAGCCAAACAAATTCAAATCTGGGAGTTACAATAATTGATCATAACAGGAGCTTTTTGTTTGGTTTTTTTTTTAGCAAAAGTGCACAACTCTGTCACTGCATAACCATTTTTTTCGTGATTACAGAAGCATAAGCATTATGTGACCCTGGACCACAAAACCAGTCATAATGGTCGATTTTCTAAACTGAGATTTATACAACGCATAAAAGCCAAAATAAATACGGTTTCCACTGATGTGTGGTTTGTTAGGATAGGGCTGTATTTGGCTGAGATACAACTATTTGAAAGTCTATAATCTGAAGGTGCAAAAAAATCCAAATATTGAGAAAATACCTTTAAAGTTGTGCAAATTAAGTTCTAGCAATGCATATTACTAATCCATAAATATGTTTTGATGTATTTACAGTCGGAAATTTACAACATATCTTCATGCAACATGATCTTTACTTAATGTTCTCATGATTTTCTGCATTAAAAGAAAAATCTATCATTTTGACCCATGCGATGTATTTTTGGCTAGTGCTATAAACATACCCCAGCGACTTGGGTTTTGCGGTCCAGGCTCTCAAATGTTATGTATACATGCTTCTCCCTCCAAAAAAGTCCGTTCATATTTTTCCTTTCTTTACGCTAGCCTGCACCTTTGCAGAGTAAAATTGACAAAGCGTGAAAAGGTTCGTTTCTGACCGATTTCTTGTTGCGTGATTAGCAGTGATTTCTATTGTATTATATTCTGCACGTTGCATTTTTCATGTAATTTATGTAGATATCTGTGTGACCGATACACGGGGCTGCAGCAAGCAATTCTTTCTTGAGTGAGATTGCTTGCAGTTGAAAAGAGAATGCAAATGAAAATAAAATTGGGCGGTGCATTAGTTTTTATACAGCACTTTTTTTTCTTACAGAATCACAGTTACCAGTCACTCGGGGGAAAGTGGATATGCATTCCATAGTGTGTAGCTGACTGGGATTTGAGAGGAACCTAAATCCCAGAGGATGTGGATTACTGGCACAGGCAACTCAAATCACAGTCAGGAAACGCATAGAAAAACGCCGAGCGCCGAGAGACCGAGAGACCAGCAGAGACCCAGACGAAGGCGTAGAGAGAGAAAACAGTTGGTCTGTTGCCGAATGGTGAGGGTGTGCAGGTTGTTCTGTTTTCATTCTGTCAGATTTCACCCACTGTACCATATTACACATATTTTACACTAAAATACAGCAGTGAAAAATATCACCGCCTAACCAGACCACTGCACTTTAGACATACATATAATTATAATCTTCAACATGATTAGAACTTTTAATTCTTAGTATCTGAACCCATTGGTTTTCTGAAGTTAGTGGTCATAAAATGTCCTCTTTTCTTTCACAGACTTGTAAACAATGAGCCCCCAGCTGTTTTCCTTCTCAAAAATAAGTAAATGTCTACCTGGTCTCGTGGCATAAATGTATCTTTGTGCACTTTTTAGCAAAACAAAAAACACGTAACAACAAATACATATCACTGCAGTTTCCAAAGGAAACACTAGAGGCAGTAAAACTGAGTTTTGATTAATAAAGCTCAATTTTCGCACAGTGCTTCAAAATAATATGAATATGCTGGGATATTTGAAACGGATGCTTGTGAACGTTAGCATCACGCATCTCCAGCTTCATATCTATGGGTTTTCATAGACGGTGGGTTTGCTCGGTAGATCACGGAGTAGAGATGTACTTGAGAGGCGAAGAGCTCTGGTTCAACAAAGCAGTTCAAACCTGTGTAAGAGGAAGTTCAAATGGCACGTTCGCATCAACAAATGCATTTTTATATCAGTTTTACATTTGTTAAAACTATCTGTAGGTTTGGGGTTGGATTTGGTGTAGGGCATATTTCCAACACGACAGAGCATTAACTTTTAGCAACAGTCCGTGGATATCTGAACCACTCTGATACTCTGAACCACAGCAATACATACCTATATGAAACGTGCAGTAAGTACAAGAAAACAGTGTTGCACAAAAGAGGTGCATATTTTTGTGAGACCAGGTTGGTACATGTTTGCAGCTTTTGCAGTGGTTGTGTATGAGTCCATCAGTTGTGATCAGTGTGAAAGGATAGATCTGAAAACCGTGTTCACTGTCGTAAACGGAGCAAAGATGCAGAATATGCTGGAAAAGCACACAGTGTGCAGGGCCAGAGGACTTTGCTGAAGAACGGTGATCAGGGACAGGGGACCAGTAAACAAGCTCATTAAACTAAAAGAAAGAAATAAATAAAAATAACAAGAAACAAAAAACAGCTTTGGGTCGTCCAGGTAATGACAACAGAGTTCTTTTTCCACTGCACTGTGAACATTTAATGGGATGTGTTAATTAGGATTATCATTTTTTTGTGTTATGTTCATGCGTGTATGCTGTGCATATTTATTATGTATACATACACACACACACGTATATTTTTAAATGTTATGTTGCATATTAAATATATTTACACATGATGTAATGTATATGATAAATGTAAATGCAATGCATGTGAAAATGTTCAAAAAGTATTCTGTATGCATGTTTTTATATTTGTCTATAAAAATCAGATGCCATATAATGACTAACTAATACAGAAAACCAACTAATTCCAAATGGTACGCATACTTTTTCTTGCCACAGATATATTGGCCAAAAATATAAATCGCAGTTATTGTTATTTACATTACTGCACTTTCATACAAGCACAAATCAACAGAGCATGCTTGCTGAAAGAAAACACAAGAAATGAATATTACACTTACGTCTAAGTATAATATATAGATCAACTTACTCAACTTTAAATAACATGTTTGCCTGGGTTTTCAGCTCGACAGCTTTCTCTCTCTTTAATGTAGAGAGTGTGGTTGCCATGTAGGGGAAGACACCTGGCAACCCACTCTGATTAAGAGATTCAAACGCTTTAAATCTGGCAACCACAAGCATGAAAACGTGTTACACGAATTACGTGTTGCAGATAACTACGCTTAACAGATCAAGAGAATCAATATATCATATGATTCACCCAATCCTGAAATGTCCTTTTTTGTTCTGAAAAACAATTACGGTGTGCTGCCACTTGATGTAAAACCTGGGTTCTGAAGCAAAACTGTGACCGTCCAAAGCTCGAAACTAAACCTGTTGGTGCAGTCTGCCATTTCTAGACCCTGTTGGAACAAACAATGGCAAGTTCATTAGCGGCTGCCTTTCCAGTTTGGAAAAGCGGATCAGTGTTGAATGCTATCTGCCCTCTGACTGCCGCAGCTGCAGAATCAAAACACGCTGAGATTAGTGTGTCTGTTCCACGGCTCTGAGAGACCATCATTCAGAGAACATTCGTCACAGGCCCACAGAGCCACCGTAATGATAATGAAAATGAAAATGACACCTTTTTTATGGATTAAATAATCCGTGCCAGACTCCACCAATGGGGCCTAACTGCACTTCAAACTATTCATAATGATCAAAAGCTACCGAAAGCCGACGCATCAACAGGCCTCATCGAAATCCGCGAGGCTCAGGTGATATTGCGGTCACGAACGGAGCAAACTTTTAACTAGATTTTCACGTCTCACAGGGAACCTCAAACTTCGGATGTAAACTGAGGTCAGAATCAAGAGCGCATTAACATTTTTATATAAACACAGTTGCATAACACTTAAATATTCCTGCATGTTGATGATAGCCACTCAAAACAGATATTATTTGCATGTTATAATCCTAAAACTAGACCGTGTAAAAGGAGACTCACGAAACATAAAAGAACGGTGAAAAATATTGGTTTCGCTCATACACCAGTGAAAATATTTGATTGATACGATTTTAATTAAAAGGCGCGTGCACCTGACAGAGTCCGTTTTCTGGAAAAGAGAGAAATGCTCTTCAATGTATGAACCAAGGCTTAAAAGTTTTGTCACATAAGGCCGGCGATTTGTCACAGAATTTGCTGTCGTGCTGTGAAAAATGGCCAATTAATAATTTATGAGATTAAATGACATTCAAAAAATAACCTGTGGTGATGTACTGCACCCAAGTAGAAGTCGAGGGAAAACATAAAGTGACAAATAGGACAGACAATACCTGCTCTAGTTCAGGCTAAATTACACGTCTATTTGGTAAATGCAGAGGAGGAGAACAACCCTACTTGTTGGAGGCTTCATCAACCCTATTTCGCTTTTAAAAAAACAGTGTTTTTAGAGGTAAAATGATAAAGCGCATATCATGAGGAAATCAATTCTGTAATTCTTTGGGGCTATGAAAACAAATAATAGATCTTAATATTTAATATATATTTTTAAAACAAAACGTCTGTCACGGTGTGGAAGCACTCGACGAGTAACAAACTTTTTTAATTTTCTACAAACTGACAAAAATAATAATATGGTTTTCAACGGGCGGACAGACGGACAACAACCACACGCGTTAAAGAGGAAGTCGGAAAAACTGAACGCAAACAACAGGACTTAAATACACAACGTAAATACTTAAATGAGACACAGCTGAAGACGGTGAGACAATTAACTAAAAGTGGGTCGCACTGAACACATGGCGCAGGAAAACAACAACAAAGAGGAGTCCACGTGTGACAAAAATAGACAACTTTAAGTAACGAGATCAACACTGCCCAAGGTAGCAAAGAAAAAACATTTTTTTTTAAGTCTGCTCTTAAAGTACTAATTAAAAAAAATAAATGTAAAGATTAAATAGAAGTTAAAGGCTGTGTGTAGCACCTACTTCTCTGCAGATCCAGGATCCCGCGAGAAACGAGAGGTTTCTTGATTTAATGCAGAACGTTTAAGTGCAGATTGCTTTGCGAAGGAGGTAGAGGGGGCATTTCTTAAGGGCCGTGAGCAAATACATTGGTATTCTAAAGGTCATTGAGGAAATGGGGGGAAGGGATACTACTTTAATGGAACAGTTCCCCCAAATATGAAATTCAGCTGAAAATGTATTCACTTGAAGACCGTCCAAGATGTAGACGAGTTTGTTTCTTCGTTCAGACTGATTTGGAGAAATGTAGAATTGCGTCGATTGCTCACCAATAGATCCTCTGCAGTGAATGGGTGCCGTCAGAATGAGAGTCCAAACAGCTGGTAAAAATAGCACAACAGTTCAGAAATTAAACATAGGACTCCAGTCCATCAATCTTCTGAAGCGAAAAGCTGCATGTGTGTTAAAAAAAAGATCTATTATTAGTACTTTAAACCTTAGTATCTGTCCAAAATACCAGTCCATTCTAAGCCTTCTCCTAGTAAAAAATTGTCCATGTTCTGTTGTCCTCTCGCGTCACAATCCACAGTTTTGAACTTTTCTGGACTGTTTTCACCTATGCTTGGTCTTTTCTCTCGAATCAGACAAGACACAATTTTTATTGGAGAAAGTGTATTAGAGGTCCCTCGTATTTTAGCAACAGATTAAAGTTAAAATGGCTTTATATGTTGATCCCAAACACAAAGTTTTTTAAAAACATCGTCTGAATTACTTGCGGATTATTGTGCTGTTTTTATCAGCTGTTTGGACTCTCATTCTGACGGCACCCATTCACGGCAGGACCCATTAGTGAACAAGCGATGCAATGCAAAGCAAATTTCTCCAAACCCGTTCTGATGAAAAAACAAACTCGTCCACATTTTTCCGCCATTTATTCTCCAATAATAAATGATAAGAAAAAAATATGAAATGCCACGCTAACCTTTCCCTCTCAGCAGACATTTTGCTGGGGCTAATATTTCAAAAGCGCTAACACACTGTACTGTGGCTCTCTATACTGTACATAATCTAAGCTATATGGTTGTGACCTAAGATAAATAAGCCCTTGAGACCAAACACAACTATTTAGTGTCTGACCGAGGTCTGTCCACATTCTGAAAATCAAAGGCTACACAAAAATAAGATTGTTCTTCCTTTCTTTCTTGAGAACTCATCAGCTGAGACTTATTTAAAAAAAAAAAAACCCATTCCATTGTGCGAAGCGTGCGGGACATATGGACAGATTGAGACCATGACTTTTTCCTTTCCCTCTTTTCTTAAAATTATCTTTTCTCGGATTGAGTGCACTCATCCCTCAACGCCAGCGCTGACATTCTGGGAGATAAAAGAGATTTAATGGAAGATTCCACACCTTTTTCTCCCTCTCCTTTATTTTTTTTAAATCGGAATGACTATGCTGAAGTGTAAATCCTTTGATATTCCCACAGACGCTGAACACAGGGGTTCAAGGACAGGAGGGCAAAAAAAAAAAAGCAAAAAGAGACTTAAAGCCCCGAACGCAAATACTGAATCCACGGAAAGCCGCGAACACAGCAGAGAAGAATAAAAGAGTTTTGCTGGATTATAGATGAGGTGTGTGTGTGTGTGTGTGTGTGTTTGTTTGTGTGTTGTTATGGATTATGATAAGTGTTTTGGAAATCTCAGTCAAGACGACATGAAGTGAAGAGGAAACATTTTTAGTTGTTACGCCGAAAAAACAAACAAACATCAAGACAAAATAAACACAACTGAAAAGCAAACCCAAAATCATTCATGACGTGCAAACAATTGTTTTAAGATTATACTGCCTTCTGAGATGTCAAGTAAATCTAAAGCAGCACTATTACGATGCAGAATGTATTCGTTCAGTACTGATAATACTGTTGAAACTATATGCAGTACGTAAAAATAATAAATATTATTGAAATAATAAATATTTGTATATTAAATAGAAGACATTATTAATTAAATAATGAAAACTATTCATTTTATACATTTAATACAATTTACTTTGTTTAAATATATTCACATTCATATGCGTAATGCTGTAAAAACCGAACAGTCATTGATATAATAGTATTTTTTTCCATGCCACCCTCGACTGTTTTAATGGAGAACATTTTTTTTTCCACAAATGCATGGAATAAAACTTCTATTCACCTCAACGCCGCCAGATCACATCTCTTCTTGCTCATCTGAGGAAATGTTTAATCTTAATTAATCCACTTTCTAGACATTAACGATTAAACAGGTGAAAACAGCAGCCACGCTAGGCCAATCAGAGCCAATTAACAACAAACTAATATTTGACCCAAGGACCTGGAAAGATAAAGAGACAGCCAGAGCCGGCTTCCCAAAAAACAATCTTACGCTACAACGCTCTCCGTCAGCGATGCTGCTAATTCAAGGTGAAGGTTAATGATCGCAGAAGTTTAGGGAAACTTGTTGTCTCAGAAGTGTTTAATGTGCTCCGATGGACAACCAGTTTCACACCGCTTGGACAGAAAATCCCGGCGTGCCAAAATCACGTGTTCGCTGAATGTTCTGTGTAATATTTTACATCTTTTAGGTTGATCGGTCATGTTTTTCTCAATAACAAAACATGTTTTTAAAACAATGTAAACTTGTCAAAACTTTAATAAAACAGAAATAGCCTGTTACAAAGAAAAAATCGTTTTAAAAATACATTTTTAATAATCGCTATTGTCATATGCATTCGACATTAAAAGAACGGTTCACAATTAATTATTAATTCATAAGTATCATTAAGTCTTTGGAAAGTTGCACCACGTGACATTCGACTTGGATTATCCTCGCTTGTCACAAAATATCTAATTAATTGATATTTTAAGCAGGGCTCCGGGAGTTAGTGAAAACTAATCACACTGATGAAAAATGAGACTGTGACTTATACTACTGTTATTATTTAAGATGATGAAATTTCTAGAAACAAAAATATAAAAATGCAAAGCACATAAAGAAATGTATTTTAATGCTTTAAACGGCGTTTCTCATCTAGAATTTAACTTCCATAGCAAATACTTACGTTTGGCATTAATATAAACCTTCATCTTTAGAAAATTAATTTAGTTCATCATTTAATTGTACAGCAGAAAGAGTCTATAAGGTAATAATAAAGTCTGTAATGTAATAATAACACTTTGGGTAACTTTTTAATGCAGGGATCGATTCAGCATGCATCTTATTACTAAAATATTGGCTTCTTAGTAGTAAGAATAACCATATCCCTAATCTTACCCAATACCCAAACTTAACAATTAATAAGCAGCAAATTAAGTTCATTGGGGCGACGGTTTGTAAGCGGTGAGAATTTTTATTTACCAATAGTAATATTCATGTCTTAATTTCTACATTGATACTGAAAACAAAGTCTGCCCGTGTGTAAAAGAAAAGCCCCAATTTTAAGAGACCCATTGTCCTCGCCACACAGTTTTAAGGGTCATTTCCAGTTACATTCTTTTAACCAATGAAGATTTTTTCTTTCGCGTGACACCAAGGCAGCTGTATCACCCTGACACATCTGACTTTACGCCGCCGGTGTGGTTCTGCGCGGTGTTTCCCAGCCTCCACAATGAGTATGCGCAGCCAATGTCACCGTACTGACACCGTGATTGATGAGACCAAAGATCAACCCCTGCAGCCCAACGCTTCATTAGACGAAAGGGGAATCAATCACGACAGACGCAAACCCTGTACCGCAGTGGAATGAGAAAGAACCGTGTCAAAATCTGATGTAAAGTTTGTCTTAATCAAAGTTCAGTTCAAAGAGGTGAATGATGATTCTGACTTGTGGAGAATAAAAAATTCATTGATTAGTGAAGGAATCTGCCAGAATCCATGAGCTTTAGATATATTGCATTGACTGTCATCACTGGTACGGCCTTGACTTGCGTCACACTGTAGAGAAGAAATAACAAGCGTTCAGTGGACAAGCTGCGCTGCTTCAGCGTTGATAACAATAGTAGGATGTTCGGCTGTTATCAGGCATTTAGAGAGTAAAATTAATTATGTCGTTAGGTTTCGGCAACAACCAAATCAAGAAAACGTGTAAAGTGAATTTATTACACATGTAAACCGAGAACAGAGATAGAGAATGGGATTTCATGCCTGCTTCATGAACAGGGTACGAAATAGGGCCAGAAGACATTTTTTTAATTTGCTTTATACGGTAGAAATGTTCCAAAGTATTTACGTTTTTCTGCATTAAAAAAAGTTTCATTTATTTGTTGTTTATTTATAAATTATTACATATTTGTCCGTATTATTAATGTATCACAACGAATGGGATACCGGCTCGGTGGATAATATGCATCTATATGCGTAACAAAAAACATAGCTCTATAAAATTAAGTACTGTAAATCGGTTCAATTAAAAAAAGAAAAAAAAAGACCAACAAATACACTACTGTTTGAAAGGGACGGTATTTGTTGGTTTTTTTTTTAGCATTAAATTAATCAAAAGTGACATTAAACTTTCACAAAAATAAATATAAATAAATAAATGCTGATTTGTGTTTTACTTTCTTCACGTTTATCAAACAATTCCAAAATATAATAATCAGAAATGTTTCTTACCAGAGAAAACATTTCATTTAAATTGAACTAATATTTAATAACGTAACTGTTTTCACTGTATGTTTGATAAAAATGAATGTAGTCTCGATGAAAATAAGGGACTTCTTTCAGAAGCATTCAAATCTCACTTAAATATTACAATGTAAATTATTCAATACGAACATGCTACAGACAGGTTCATTTATGTTAGACAGTTTATCTTGCATACTGTATCTAATAACCCTCACAAGACTGAGAGATCAATGTGCATCGCAAACATACGCAGAAACCATAAAAGCGAACCAGACCTAGAAAAGCCTCCATTGTCAGATGATCCAGTCTGTCGACGTGAAAAAAGCTTCTGCTTCAGAATAGATGAATTATTGAAAGAAGTTCTGAATGAATTGCAGGTATAAAAAAAAAAAAAAAAAAAACTGTGAATGCTTAGTACGTTCTTAATATAGCTCAAGTGAGGATTTGACTTCATTTACATTTATTTCTTCTTAGCTGAATGCTTTCTTCCTGCGGCGGAGCGAACAGTCTGAGAGGTCATTTTATCATCAGTGCTAAAGCATCGAGATCTGTGACATCTGGAGGAAACTGTCCGTTAGCTTTCGCACTGATCTCGTGGCAGCTGTTTATATGATTTTTTTTGCATGAATGTCCATAAGAGTGCACGACTGCATCAGGAGGGTCAGTGAGAAGTCAGTAACACTAGTCTAATAAAGAGAACTAAAGAGCACATTGGGAGCTGTTTGTAGTAAGGACAGGATTTTCTTGGCTCCAACTTCGCGTTAATAATAACCCCTGTTTAAATGAGAAGCCCGTGTTCACCATCATTATGTGGACTCTTAAGGATATAGCTGTGGTTTCTGGCTCTGATGTGCTTTCATTATCATTGCTGTTGGGTCCTTGAGTAATCCTGACTGCTCTGTAGCTGCTGCAACACGCCACTATCTGTTTCCCTCGGCCTCTCGCTTTTGGCCAAGGTACGCTGGTCTTTCCCAAGAGCTTAAAGAGGGCTTGTCAAATAAGAACAGCAGATTTAGGGTCCAAAGACCCCGCTATTAGGCTCTCGAACAGACCAGGAGCTTGTAGTGAATGACTTGTAAGGACTTTTTGGTGATAAATAAGAGCAACGTTAAATAAACGTATTGTTTATGTTCTATAATATGGCCCTGTTCATCAATTTGAAATAATCGAAATGCTTTTATTTCTTTCTATTAAAAATTGTTACTTTAAAATGTAATACTGTATAATAATATATGCAATATGAGCAATATGATGGTGATTTCAGTTACATTCTTTATTAGTTTTTCACTGGTTTGCACTTTAAGTATCTCTACTGTCCGTATCTGTATATAATTGTATAGTTGTTCTTTATATATATTTTTAATTTATCTGTAATTTTTATATTTTATATTGTTTACCTAGGGTCCGAGAGTAAAGCCATTTCCATTATCTGTATGTATGGAAGAATAGAGCAGACTTGACTAGGCTTCTGCCATTAGATGGCGCTGAGAATTGGCGAACTGTTGTATAAAAACAATATTAAGCTCGTAGCGGTAAGACTTCGCTGCATATCGGCACAGCGGATAATCATAGATATTGCATTTATACAACAGTTCACGGTTTCTTGTCGCCATCTAATGGCAGAACAGTGTAACTGAAATCATCATCACAAACGCACACCTTTTCCCAATACTTAATACCATTACTAAATATCACAATTTACAGTAAGGTTCATTAGTTAATATTAGTTAACAACATTAGTTAATGTGAACTAAAAATAAACAATACTGCATTTATTAATCATAGCCGATGTTAATTTCAGCATTTACTAATTATGATTGTTATACATTGTACATTAACTAATGTTAACAAATGACACCTTATTGTAAAGTATTACCAATATAGTAATATTATTTGCATAACATTATATTTATTGAATAATCATATTTCATTAAACAACAGCCATCATAAAACTGTCAAGGCAACGCAGTCAAAAGTACAAAGGCAGCGCTCTGGCATACGGCATTAGCATTACATAAAGTACAGCAGATTTTGCCCTCAGCCAGAACTATTTGTTCTGGAACAAATAATAGATTAATGAGACCAAAGACTGCCTGTCTTTACCCAGAACTAATTATATGTCATGTTTAACCACTATAGAGACATCAGAGGAAATCTGTCTCTCGGTGGGTTTATGAACGCTGAACGGCTGTTCATGTCCTGGAGCTCATAGCTCACTAAACATCGAAACAAACATTATCTTTATTATCAAATCTCATATCTGAAATCTAACGAAGTACATTCTCTCCTTAAAAACTCTAAAAAGTAAATATTATGACACAAAAGCATATTATTTATAAAATTTTGGCATCCTTGACACTAGCTAGCTCCTATATCACTTATATATGGTACTGTTGAAAAAGGCTCTCAACCAATCAGATTTAAGGACCAGAAAATAATGCTGTATAAATTTTAATACACCACTGTTCAAAAATGTATTTCAATTCAAACTTGTATTCAGCAATATCACATTAAATAGATCAAAAGCAATAATAAAACTTGTATGCCGCCACCAAAACAAAAAATGTTGCGAACATAATAATTAAAAAATTTTCACCAAATCTTTATATGTTTGAGAGTTCATGTGACAATGAAGACTGAAGTAATGCTACTGAAAATTCATATTTGCATCACAGGAATAAATTACATGTTAAAAAATATATTAAAATGAAAAACAGTTATTTTAAACTATTTATTTTCTAAACAAACTTCAGCTGGTCCAAAACACAGCAGCTAGAGTCCTTACTAAAACCAGGAAGTATGATCATGTAAGCCTGGTTCTGTCAACACTGCACTGGCTCCTATTAAACATCAAATAGATTTTAAAATCTTGTTAATTACTTATAAAGCCCTGAACGGTTTAGCTCAATACTTGAGCGAGCTCTTATCACATTACAGTCCTCCACATCCACTGCGTTGTCAAGACTCTGGACGTTTGATATTATCTAGAATATCAAAATCGACTGCGGGCGCCAGATCTTTTTCCCATTTAGCACCCAAACTCTGGGACAACTCCCTAACACTGTCCGTGAGGCAGACACACTCTTTCAGTTTAAATCTAGATTAAAGAAAAATCTCTTTAACATGGTTTACACTAATACGCTTCTATTATTCAAATCCGGTAAAGGATTGTTAGGCTGCATTAATTATATCAGCAGGAACCAGGAACACTCCCAATTCCATACAGTGCACTCGCTACATCGTAAAAAGAAAGGCATCTACGCAAATAGTAGTCTGTTTTTTTTCTTACTCTGTTTCTCAGTTTGTATCCAGATCAGATGGTGGATCAGCCCCCAGAGATGACCTTCATCAGAGACCAGAACAGCTAGACGTTCCCCGTGGCCAGATCACCGGAACCAGACATATACAAACATACAAACACACACACTGCATTTTGATTGAATGAACACACCAGTGCTTTTTCCCCAATGGTTTCATTTTATGTAATATGTTATATGAAATATTTATGAAATATGTTTTTAAAAAAGGATATCATTGATGCATTACAAGCTAAAATGTGTAACTGTGAACGTGTCTGACAAACTGGTATCACTTTAGAACAGGAAACATATATTCACTATTAATTAAAAGTTTTCCTTCAATAATTTGCCGCTCATTAATTATTAGTAAGGTGTTAAGTTTAGGTATGGAGTAATATTAAGCCATCTAAAACATGCAAAATAAAGCACTGATATCTGATTTATATGACTAATGAACAGTCAGTATGAGGTCTTTAAAATAAAGTGTTACCGACAAACCCATAATAGTTCACCAGTGATCATGTATTTTATATGTCGGTCACGACCCTCTAACTTTTGGCCTAAAAAATGGAAAACATGATCTGTTTAATCAGGTTTAATTATCCAAGCTGGCATGTGTATCAGAGGTCGCCAACAATCCCAATTTGCCAAATATTTTCTGATTAACCAGCCTAGCCAGTTTATTCTCTAATATCTGATGGCTTTGTTGAATCTGCTGTTTACCTAATTAGCTTTGCAATGAAGGAGACTTCAGAGAAATATGCTTGAATAAAGCCTGCGGTCTGGTGAGGAGAGTTAAAAAAGACTCATAGCCATGAACCTTTCATTAAAAACCACAACAAACTGTTATAAAGCAATAAACAAAGTGTTGTAGCGCCACAGAGCGTAACTCGTAATAAACATCTCATCGCCGAACGGCTCCATCTTCTAAATTAGAAGTTATATATCGCATTATACAGTACACACGGTACTATAACGCGCTAAATTGCACCATATAGTACCACACAGACAGAAGTGAGCACAAAATAAAACACTTTGACTGGGTTTTCTCAGAGCTGAGCTTCTTCCCGGCTTGCACCATGCTATTTTCTGCTGTTCGTTTAGTTTGAGGTGATAGGTGTAGGCTTAATTAAAATGATCGCCTATCATGATTTTACACTGAAAGATCATTTCAGGTGTTCCATTTAAGCTGGAGACTTTCTGCCTCATTGCAGTTGCTAAGTCATATCCTTAATATCTAGCTTGCATTAAAGGAATATTCTAGATTTAAAAATATTTAAAATACATTTCATACAAAGTACAGTACAGTAATCTGTTAACATAATTTATATACTTTAATACAGCTACAGCTATAATACAACTATATTAGCTCAGGTAAAGCAGAATATATATTTATATATACACATGCATAAATATTCATAATGGCATTTTAGTGTGACAAAATGTTCTTATAGTTATAGTACATAATAAAACAGAAATACTATTACAATTTAAAATGACTTTTTCCTGCAAAGCTTAAATTTTGCAGCCATTACTCAAGTCTTAAGTGTCACGTGATCCTTCAGAATTCAATCCAATATGCTGATTTTGTGAAAAAACTGCCATTATTAGTAATAATAATAATATTAATTCATTATTAATATTATTAATAAATCAAATGTGCTGCTTAATGTATTTCTCTTTTTTGCAGAAACCATTGTACATTTTAAAACAACTTTAAGAACAGCATTCATTTCTTTTCTATATAACTACAAACATTTTTCATTCCCCCAGGAAACTTTGCATTTGGCTGCAGCGGCACTGAGATATAGCTGTTTGTCCCACCTCACGTTATTATGCATCACCAGTTTCCGACAAAAGTTTTCTGGCATTTTAGGAGTCAGCCAATGTGCAAAAGTTTTATTTCATAGCTTATAGAATTTTATAACTTCGATTTTGTTTTTCATGCATCATTACCCCGCAAATGCTGTTGCAGAAGCTCAGCTTGCATCTAACGGTTGCACTGCTGAAAATATAGTGTTCTTTTAGTGGCATGTGTGATATAACAGTGGCATTTTATAATTCATCATACGTCACATTTCTAAGGGGCTCCTTGTCAGCTGTATACCTTTGCCTGGTTTTAAGTCCACCCCTGCTGCTACATCGGTCAGTGAGAAGTGGCTGGTTTGAGATGCTCGTCACAAGCATCTGTCATCAGCCTCTTTATCCTGACAGTCTATTACAGCAACTGGGTCAGAGCTGCCCCAGTTTAGCACAGCCTCTGTCAAGACCCCTGGCAGACGACAGCCGAAGGCACGCGGGCGACCCAGACTTCGACGCATCAGAACAGAAGCTCAGACGGAGCGGTGTTCAGAAAATGGCGGTCACGACCCAAACAGCAGGAGCACAACATGACAAAGAATTGGCTAATATCAGAGCGCTGTGTTGGGAGACGAGGCTTTGGCAGGGTCCTCTGCCCTGACAGAATCCAACCAGGCTCTCGCCTGCCAAAAGATAGTTTGCAGTCAGAGTGAAAAACAAAGGATTAGTTTTAAAGGAGGGCAAAAATGCAGAGCCCATCTCACGCTTCAACCTGCCAAAGCCTACTCAGCGGATCTCATTCATAGAGAGAGCAGAAGAGTAGATGAATAAAAAACAGAATCAGAGAGTAATGGAGTAGATGAACAGAGAAGGAGAGGATACGAGGAATAAGAAAAGGCTCAGAACAGACATACCGAAAAAAAGGACAAATGTAAAAATTCAAAGCAGTCGTAGCTTGTGGTTACAGATTAAGGATTAATATGCGGGTTTGATCCTAAGAAAGGGCCCGCCAGCTCTTTCATGCATTCTTTTTCTTAAATCAACACTAAGTCTCAATTTAAAAAAAAAAAATAAATAAATAACGTAAAAATGTAACAAAAAGCTGACCCAAGAAGTGGTTTAGCCAAGAAGCTTTGGGGGTGTTGATGTAAGCGATCTACTCCATGTCGTTTTGAACCCAATCCAGATGTAGTCTTTATCAAAAACACGTTTTTTAAAGTGAGCCATGAACTTCTTATTTGTACTGTTCTCTGAGATCCACTTATTATGTTATCAAGATTTTGACATAAAAATATGTCCTGTTTTGCAATTTGATCACAGAATGAAAAACCTGGTCTCATACAAATGTGTACCTTTGTGCACTTTTTGTGCAACACCATTTGCTAAAAGTAAAAATAATTTTAGATAAATGTATACTTCCATTGGAGCACCTACCCACTTCTGAACAATATAAAACACGTAACAGGC
Organism: Puntigrus tetrazona; assembly: GCF_018831695.1. Classification (NCBI taxonomy): domain Eukaryota; kingdom Metazoa; phylum Chordata; class Actinopteri; order Cypriniformes; family Cyprinidae; genus Puntigrus; species Puntigrus tetrazona. The sequence goes on along the minus strand of NC_056709.1, from coordinate 14,737,847 downwards.
AAATATAAGTGCTGTCACAGGTATTTATTGCAAAAACTGATCATAAAAAACGAGTCCTGTTGCATTCCAAGTCCTTCGGAATCATATATACGATATCTTTATGTGAAGAAGAGAGTAAAACCTATGTTTTTAATCTGGGAAAATTATCCCACTCCATTAATGCGCTCACATACATCTCGTTCAAAAAAACTAAAGAGATGGAAGAGATCGCATCTGTTTATCTCACGGATCAAATGTTTTCCCAGTGCCTTTCGTGCCAGCATAATGATGCAGAGGGTTTCTTATTTAAAGCAATGGAGGACCGTGCAATCGAAAAAGGGGTGTCAAAAAGTGATGCCAAAGGATCCTGACCAAGCGGCAATATGTGACAAGCTGAGAGTGATATATTCAGCACTACATCGTCGTTTAGCAATCCTGCCTCCAATTGTATGTAAATGAATCTGAGTTCTCACCGATGCAGTCTAGAACTAAATGTTCATTCACTCTTTTTTAGGAAATGCAAAGAGTGTATTTTTCAAAAATTGGCACTGCATAGCATCTTAGCGGCTAAAGGCAGCGATGTAGAAGCAGGCGTTGATCTTCTGCAGAGGTGGTTTTTATTACGTCATAAAGTGGCACGTTCTGCTTGTTTTGTTTTTCGTACACTGGCTTCAATATAAGCTATTTTTTCAACCTTACCTCATAAAAATATGTACCTCTGTGCACTTTTTGTGCAACACAGTTTTTATGTGCCTTACTGCATGTTTTGGAGTTTCAAAGAGGAAAAACAGACGTTCTACACATTTACATGATAAAGCTATGTATTGCGTTGGATCTGAATTTAAATATTTGTGGACATTTGCTAAAAGTTGATGCTCTATCATGTTGGAAATATGCCCTACACCAAATCCATCCCTAAACCTAAATGATAGTGACACAATTGTTGATGCAACCAAGTCATTTCAATTTCCTATTATGCAGATTTTTACTGTTTTGTCGAACTGTAGTTAAATGGGATCCAAAACGAAGCTACTCGTCTCAAACCTACCGTCTATGAAAACCTGGATATGTGTGATGCTAACGTTCAAAAGCATCGTTTTTAAAAATCTCTCAGCATATTAATATTGTTCTGAAGTCATAACATGATATTCATTTTGGAACAACATGTGGGTGAGTAAATGATGACAGAATGTTCCTTTCTGGTTGATTAATTTAGGAAAACCAAGCGTATTTATTAAGTGAGTCACTTATTTTATTCTAATTGATAACAAGTTACGAGAATTCAAGTTACGAGCCCCTCCGAGCGTTGTAAATCATTGCTTCAATTAAAGGCTAAATAGCTATCACTGATAAACATTTACTCTGTCATGGCCAGACACTTAAAATTGATTCAGAGCAAAAAGAAGCATTGTGGTGGATAAATGTTTCTCTTGCTCTTGGGTCTTTTAAGGATATTATCAAGAATGAGTATTAAGCTTGTAGATAGCAGTGGGTAAGCAGCCAAATTAAGCTCTTTTTCTCTCCTTTAGCACATAGGTAGTATATCATGGTCATTACAAACCACTTTAATGGCTGAAGTGAAGCCAATTTAAAACCCAAGAAATGTCAAGTCAGCCGTGAGCAGGTAAAGCAACATAAAAAGAAAAAAATAATGTTCCTTGTTCAGTACGTTTAGCTCAATAGCCTTTGCTGGAATTTTTTTAATTGAAAAAATGTAAGGTAATTAAAATGAGTCGAATCATAAATGTTTCTGGTAACTTCTGGTACATTTTTCTACTGCATGACAATAAAATGCCATAAACCCTAAATCAACTATAAAGAAATCACAAAAAGATTGCATTTTGTGACATGAATTGTAACATCTTTTGATCTATGTGTTAATAATTGGAGTTTTTATATTTATACACCACAGATTTATGTACAAATTTTAAGTGCCTCACCTTGATTTTTGCACGTTTACGATAAAACAAAGTGTTTTTCATCATTGACATCATTGCTGTCGTTCAACTGAAGTTTTCCCCCTGAAGTTTTGTTGTAAAGTACATCCGATTAAGAAAATAACTAAGAGGTCTCTATTCATGATTATATTTTGAGACGTAGCCAACGCAATAAAAAATTAAAAGCTTGCATTTACTGCAGAAAAGGAACGGCTTTAAATGAACAGATGCATCACCGGAGAGAAGTCTGTAATTTCAGGGTATATTTATACGACGGCGACATACTAATAACAGAAATCGTTTTCCCTAAAGATGAAAAATGATCCCTATTCCCACAGATCCAAAGTTAAGCCAAACATTTAACAAGCATATGCTCTAACAAAGATTCATGCTAATTCGCACATGTGTTAGAGGAGTTAAAGGAAATCGCTGTTAAACTGGCCCTTTGGGTTCCCTCATAGTGCCAGTATTTGGTTAGCACAGGCCAGAACATTCCCACAGAGGCCACACTGTCACTTCCAAACGTCAGGGGTGAAAATCTCCCGGAGAAGTCTTGTACCCAGGAGGCAATGCTGCCTATCACTGTCTCACACCTGTGCACTGTTATAACTTATCTCTCTACGCTTCTACAGCCTTCTTTTCTGGGACTCCTTCAATTTTTTACTTATCAAGTCACTGCTCATCAAGTCTGCCTCGCTCTGACACAGCGAGCGGTCGCCACAGATCCAGACGGTAGACAGAGCATCAGGTAGAGGGGAATTACACAGCGGCTATGGCGTGAGGATGTCAAGGGCACGGGCTGTAATTCGAAGGCCGGTCCGGGAGCGTAACAGCAGCACGTCTCAGCTTCTGATGTTAAATGTGTTTCTATTTAATGAATGGGTGTTCATGGAAGTATAATGTCATTTACTTCCTTCATCGTTCCATCATACATCATTCCAAACAATGCTTTTCTTATGTGGAAGACAAAAGAGATATCATATAACAAAAAAAACACTTGCTATCGATCTGGATATTTTCGAATTAGCGACTGACTAGTTAACATCTTGCAAAAATTACAAATTGGGCATTAAATCTGTTTAAAATATCATTCAGAGGACTGGTTGGAAATCACTAGATTCTATCTAGCCCTAGTTTTTAACAGAAAGGTTTAGTGTAATAGTGCGAAATCTTTCTAAACAATGTATCCTCCTCTGTAACACCTGGCATTATTTTACACATAATATTAAAATACATTTTACCTTGCCTCTATACTTTAGTCTCTATAGGCTTCTAAAATGCATAGTAAATATGCTTAGGATAAATACTGTTATTTAAAATTTGTTTGGTCTAATACACCAATACAATAAAAGCAATTTTTACATTTTGTAACCAGCAGCATGTTGTCTTAATATAAGGTTTAATATATTTCCAAACTGATTTAAAACATATAGAGTATATATATATATATATATATATATATATATATATATATATATATATATATATATATATATATATATATATATGAACATATTGGCATATGAGAATATATATATCACATTTTGTAAGCCTAAACCCAGAAAGGTTGTAAGCCTAAACCCGTTGTGTTGGGTTTTGGATAAATGCCTGAAATAAGTTCTACAGGGTTAGCAAAAGCTCAGAACATTTTTACATTTTATACTACAGAATAAAATACTTCAACAACTGTTTTGAAAATGGTGGTTGCTAACTAATAAGTGGCTAAATGTGACTATAGAGGTCATAAAAATCATGTGTTTATAAATCACAATCTTGCAACTTTCAGGAAAAAATTAAAAAAAATAAATAAATAAATGATTTGTCAGACACTTAATAAAGTATCTAGTTCATTTCATGTAGCCGATAACTTTTTGCTTCTGGTTATTCTTGTATTTAAGAACGAAACGTATAAAAATCATAAGCTTTAAAACGTCGCTTGGTCGCATACTTTCTGGCTAAAAGCAAATAGAACATATTGGGTTTTGAGAGATGATATAACTTATTAGCCTAAAAAATCTCACTGCAGTGCTTTACACCTGCCTAAGGGGTTCCTTTATAGAGATCATTATATTTAGTGGTCAGAAAGTTGGACTCATGTAATTAATTCCAAGTTCTCTGTCTTCTGCAGCTCCATTCATCAGCAGCCACATACTGACGACAAAACCGCATGAATCAAAAATTCATTATATTGCACGTTTCACCAGAGTCCAATTTAAGAGGGTTTTAAAAGCATGAAATAGACTTATGTTTTTGCCCGTCTGCTGCTTTTCACGTCACAGCTCACGCATTAGCCCGGAGCAAGCTAGTGAAGGACTGGAGACTGTTCTCATGGTGCCATCAGACAGTCAGATCTATCGGCACGTCATTATCCTGCAGCTCGTGTGCGTTCCTCTGTCACATGGCATGTAGGTCATGAGCTCCCAGGCCTGTTTGAGATGAATGCAAATGCTAAAGGATACTCTCTCCAGGTATTTTAGACCTCCTTGATCACTTTCTTGTCGAGGTTTAGGTACGGAGGCTGGAAGTAAACAGACGTACTTAAAAGTGTATGAAGGTCTCAGACAGTAGATGATCTCTGAAGGATTCGCGTTAGTGGATCAGTTCCCATGTTGAGATATGGGCAAGCTTTGCTCACTTTGCACCGAGCGCTGAGGTCGTGGAGTGTGTGTGTATCGGCCAAATTAACAGCTAGTAAAAGAGCACGCTCTCTTCAGCAAACCGTATCATCCTGCCCAATAACTGGCTCCTGGAATTTTGATTAAATTCATATCGATTTTTGCGTTCCGCTGATCTCTGTGTCACAAATAACTCCTGACTCTATTGCAGCATATATTGAAATTGGGAGAGTCAATTAAGAAAGATAATTCAGTTAGAACTGAGAATGAAATTGAAGCACTAAACTTTGGTAATGTGTTGCTTGTGAGCAGGTCTCACTTGAACAACTGAAACACTGTGGAGGAAAAAAAAAAATCTCTGAAACTATCATATATACGGGCTCAGAATACCGAAAGGTGTTGTCTTGTAATTAAAATGACACTAGTGTTGATCCTGAACAAGTATGTAAAGTGGCATCAAACCATGTCCACAAGTACTGATCAAGTTAAATACACATAAGATTAAATTAAATAAAAAATATTAAAACAAACCTGTTTTATTTGAGCCACTTCCTAAGCCAACATTTCCCTTTTCGATTTAGTTCATATTCGTTTACTAAAATAAATAAATCTAAACTAAAACTATATATGCAAATTTAAAAACAGCAAAATGTAGCTAGTACGATAACTATAGCTGGTAAATAAAAAATATTTGCAAATCTTCAGTTAACTAAGAATGAATTGAAACTTCTAGATACTGATAAAATGTTAAAAAATATTCGACTAAACCACTTGTGGAGCAGCAAATTTGTATCAACAAAAAAGCATTATTAAAACCCTAAATTTGTTTACTTTCTGTATGAATTACTACCAATCACAGAAAGCATAAGCCTTTTATTTTAAACAAATTAATGAAATGTTCTTAATTATTCATTTTTTGGGGTGGAGTGAGGTTAAAAAAAACAGTAAACATAATGAAATTTGTGCTTTGCATAATGAACAATCTACTGACAGTCTCTGATTACTAACAAAGTGGAATTAATACTATTTTTAAAACAAAAGGCAGGTGAAGGTTTGGGACGTGTTTTGCCTCTCCAGAATTAGAGAACAACATCGCCCGACATAATGATAAGCAACATTACTTTTATCTAAAAGCCTCCACAGTACAGCAATCACAGGGTCAGTCCCTCTGGACCAGCATGAAGTTAAGCGCTTTGTTCAAGGTCACAACAGTGGAAAGATTGTGATCTTAGTAATTACAGTAGTTAGGCAGCGCATGGGATTCACCTCTGCCTGGGATTGATTTGTATTAACAGCTCTGATTTTTATCCACCAAGTTATCAGGCGATCCATGGAGGTTATTTCACAGGGTGGGGAAGTTTAGGAAATGCAGTGAATGAGACAAAACAACGCTGTCTGAAATGCTTTGAATATTAATCTCAGACGTAGCACGGTAGTATATTTATGGATCTTTCGCATCAAACCATTGTGAATCAATTCACCAAAGTGGGAAACAGCAGGAACGCGAGTGCATCTTTACGCTCCTGGGACAGGACTTCATTGCATCTCCTACTAGCTAACGATATGTTACCTAATAAATGTTCGCCTTGCAATTCTGGTGTTGGAATAAAAGCCATTCCACGATAATAAATGACCACTAGATTGTGTAAATTGCTGAACGTTGAATGTTTAACCAGCAATCAGCAAAACAGGAAGCACAAGGATTGCGCTTACTGGCCTTCGAAAGAAGCTGATTCTGTTAAGTGAAGTTTAGCAACAAAATCTCTTCGAGCTGCATACTTTTTTCCTATGAAAGTACCTAAAGCCCTTTTCCATTTCTGGATCAATTTTGCGCTGTTTCAGAAAAGACCTGGATTTTATGATCTATAAATTTATGGAGCAAGTAATAGTCCCGAGTTCTGCCCAAGGGTGACCTTTAAAATCCCACATATTTTGTGTTAAGCAAACTAAATGTGGGACCTTTTCACACACACACACACACACACACACACACACAGCGAGGATTGGGGTAAAATATCTAGATGGCTTTGGCTTAATAATCTTTGCTGGAGACGACTTCTAATCAAACACACTTGAATACAGCCCATTTAGCAACTGCCAGTTTAACAATTCTCTTATAGGATTGTGATAAATTTTACGGTGTTGTGATAAACTGCGATAAAATAAAGTGACATTTTTATGAGCTCTACAACAGTCAATGGAAGCTCTTTTTATTATGTAGGTCTTTATAGCATGCTTTCACAGCATGGCATCGCTACAGCTGTACAGATATAGACTCCACATAATAAAGAGCTTTGTGTTTTGGGTTTTTCTGAGCACTGGGTCTCTCTTTCATTTTACGGCATCCCCTCTGGTAATTCCTTTACATTTCTACTGCAAATTAGAGACAAGAAAGAACATTTATTGTTTTAATTGGGTTCATGCAAGCATATCTGGGATGCGAAGACAGATGAGACAAATAACAAACGTATCTCTAACATAAATGTCCTCGGACTTTTGAAGCCTGCGCACACACACACACACACACACACATTACCAGTCAAAAGTCTGGATTTAATTCAGCTTAATCACAGAAATAAATGACATTTTAAAAAATATAACACTTTAACAGTTTTACTTTATTTTTTTAACTTTCAGTTTTTTACTGTATCGTTATTTTCAAATCATAATTTTGTCAATTCAGTCACGTGGTGCAACCGTTATGCAGAAAAACATAAAACAGGAAATTATATAAAAGATCTTTGTATACCCTCAGGCTTGTGTCTCTCGGATCTCAAGGATTATATCATATCACTCAAAAACTTATTTGACCTTTTAGGCCAAGATAAGTTTATTTCACGTAGTAGAAAGTCATGCGGTGTGACTTTGCAAATACACCGAACAAAAAAACTCAAAAACTGCTAGTAAATATAACAATTAATCAAAAATGGCAAGCAACGCCTCGAATATAATGTGAAATCTTTAGGTATAAAGACTAAAATGGTACTTTGTTGTTGTATTAAAAAGTATTTTGTTCTATTAAACATTCGGATTGCAATGCTGTATCTACCACTAATAACATAGATAGCTCTCCCAAAAATAAAATCATGTTATCATGTCATTACTCAGTTGTTGTCCGCTGTACATAACAAAATATATTTCGAAGAATATGAGCAACCAAGCAGTTTCTGGTCCCCACTGACTTCCATTGTTTGGAAAACAAAATAAATTTAGGACCAGAAAGTGTTTGGTTACCAACACTCTTCAAAACAACTTCTTTTGTGTTCGGCAGTCAACAACTTGAGGGTGATTAACTGATGACAGATAATTCATTTTTGTGTGAACAATCCTTTTAACTTCTTATCTTTCCATCACATTCCTTTATTATGTTCCTCTGATCTAATTGAAACTCAGCTGAGATTACTGAAGCATTCTCCAAGCAGTCATGCGCTCTGTCAGAAAGCCATTGTCACCCACTATGGTAACACTGTTTCTGTTCGGGGTCAATTAAAAAGGCCTTGGGGTCTTCTGGACCTCTAACGAAACACGAGAGTTGAAGCTTCAAAGCTGATGTGCTAGAACTGCAACCACAAAGCAAACTGTGAGGAACAAAACAATGAGAGAAAAAAAAACCTTGCACTGCAACACTGCCCTGTGCGCATCTCTGCATGGAGCTCAAACAATTGATGAACACAACACAAGGCGAAAACCAGCCTGCTGAAGAACACACATTTCTCCTCAAAGAGCAAGATTAGCAGATCAAGTGAAGCATGGATCCAAGCGGCTCGGAGCTCCAGAGCGTCCCATAAGCATTACAGCAGCAGCCAGTTCACAAGCCCTATTATCACCCTGCCTTTATTTGTGCCTGAGCGATGTTGCTCGCTAAAGCAGAGCACCGTGAGCTTTTACGCTGATTGGCAGATTGCAGAAGGACATTGGCAGAGGTTTACAGCCTACACAGTGAGATCTGTCAATGTCTGATTTCACCGTAACGCTTGTCCGATGTCAGCGTCGTCACTCAAGCATGTAATAATCGTTGACAGTGGACAGCATCTTTTAGGGGTACGGCTTCGGTCTCAAACAATGGCTTTAGTAAGTCTTTCCATTAAAGAAGAAAGATTCAGTCTGGTCTCATTGTTTATACATCCAAGTCACAGTCCTCTCTGACAAAATACAATAGTTTTGTGTGCGGTACAGAGCAGAATTTAAGTCGTCAATGGCTAAAAAGCTTGGTGCAAGTTCTCAGTGTAATGCACATCACCCTGAAAACATAGCATGTCATGTTTGTGATGAAGCAGGCGAGAGCCAATGAGCTTTTGATGCCATTGCCATAAAACCTGTCATAAAGCAGGTGGAGGTTTTTGAGCGTGTAACAAGTATGGCCGGGTACTGAGAACAGTTCTGTTGTAAAACCAGTTCCATATAAGTGAGAACCTTGGATTCTATAAGACACATGCTTTTCGTGCGTTAATAAGATTTTAAACCATTCAAGCACATAAAGACATGAAAGAGCACACCCAAAGTCACCTCTCATTTAGTTGACTTCTTTACTTCTCTATTACTTCACTTCTGGGCAAATACACATAATTATAAGCATGCACTCAGTCTTAAAGTGACAGAAGCTTAAAGTAATATTCTTCTACATTTAATTTGCAAAAATGAACTATGCGGTGCTATTTTACATTTAATTTCAATTTCAGTATGTGAATTTTGTTTTATTTAATTTGTTCATTTGCGCTATTGATAATTTGTTCTTATTTTGTTACAGACTAATTAATTGACCCCAATAATGTTTGAAATCTATATTAGTTAGTTTAGCTGCTATATTAATCTATTTTGTTCCTTATATTCATAATCTTTAGGCTATTCATCGGCAACAGTGATTTGCAGAAAGACGGCAAATAAATAGTTTTGATATTTAATGATTATTAAAAATGTTCGACTTCATATTTAATACCTCACTAGAATCAAAACTATAGGAATTGTTAAGAATCAGAATGACTAAAATTCACACCCAGCCGTAGTAGTGAGTGCCGGGTTTAATGTTTACAGTCAATGCAGAAGATTTCAGGCTTGTAAAGCGTAGTCTTGATTAACATTACGTAATGAGTTGGCAGCAGAAATCACGCAGAACAGAACCGAATGTTATATTTCGCATTAAGTACATGAGTAAACTCTTTAAACGTGTACACAATGGTACATTGATAAAGTGTTCGTATGTAAATGTTGTATTTTAGATGCTGTAAAAGTATGTGTGACAGTAACATACTTTTTTTTCAAATGAAAACAAACAAATGCTCATGAGCTCAAGATGAATGATTAGATGTGTAGAATTTCACTAGATTTTCACTAAATATTTGTACAGTAGTTAAGAAGCCCCTGAAGAGATTTTAATGGATGGATATTAAGCGAGACAAATGTATACGTTTCCCCATCTGCCTGTAAGATTTACAGTATTTTCTCTCTTTTTAATTTCTTAAAGTACCTTGTGATGTAAGCACTTTTCAGCCGGCGCTGCATGCCAAATACACCAGCACATGAAGCTTTCCTCCGGAGCCAAGACAGGTGCAAAATATCCAATACACTCAAATGAACTTCATGATATATCATTAGCTATGCCAACAATTCAGCATCAAACGTGACAACAAACAAACGAGAGAAATGCAATTATATGCAAACAGCACAGCTGCTTCATGCAAATGTCATTTTAACCGCCTAATGTATTCCAGGCCATATCATTAACTCCAGAATTTTAGCAGAACATCTCATTTGACACTGATGTCTGTGAAACTGTCTCGGCGTATGACATACCTGACTGAGTGTAATGCAATGTGGCATCTATTTCTGCTTGAGAGAACACACCTGTCAGAGAAACATTTTCTCCTATAGAGCAGGTGCGTCATAACAGTCCGAACACACACCTAACACACAAGCCGAGGAGATCTGTTGTGACCTGAGGGAGAGATCGGCTCGTCCACATCAAGCCGAATCTCAGAGTCAAGCCAAAATCTCCACAAAACTGAATCTACATTGACATCAAAGGGAGTCGAGAAATAACATAAAACTCTGATTATCATATTATAGGCCATTTCGGGTAGCACATAAATTGAGGGCATGGTGGTTAATTAGTTAGGTCAGCTCTTACATAAATTGTTTAACAAGCACCTGATTTGGTGATTATACTAAGCCTGCCATCTTTGAAAATATGTCTGGTGTCGCATATCTAATTATTCATCTAGATTTTTATAATTAACATTTGTTTTTTTGTTAAGTAGATTTCTGTCCAGATCCAGATTACAAAGGTGACATTTGCATTGTCAAGGACAGGCATAAATAAACAACAAAGTGAATACATGTTGAGATTCGGCTATTCCTTCTACATGACATGGATAGCAGGGATGACAGTAACATATGAATTCTACAGTTCAATATTAGCCTTGTGCTCAAGGTCATAACACTACATGTGCTAATTCCAAAAATGATGACAAAAACTAACCAGCTGTTTACTGTAGAGGTATTATACTACTTTTTAAGATCACTTGCTGAACAGTATATATCAGGGATTTTTAAAAAGAGAGAATCTTGTCCTTGAAAAATTCACACTGATCCAATGATATAGCCTATTACAAATAAGTACATTTTACACGTTTTTTAAATGAAATGTTTTGTTGACAATTAACGTTTTACGACTATTTTAAACGCTATAAAAAAAATCGTATACATCTAACAAGTGATCATGTTTTGTCGATGCGACTGTCCAATAGTAATCTTACTCATCTTAATGGAAAGTGCTAGAGCAGCGAACTGTTGCTATGGTTACCTCTTCGGCAAACGCGATTTTTGTGGCGCACGATTAGCGCGTTCAGGCAAACTTTTTTTTTTTGTTATTGACGCGTTGTTTGAAAACAGTTCCGAAATGCACGCGCTATGTAATGAAAGCACGCGTGCGGACACAAAGTGCTCCGTCCACCGTTAAAGTGGGGATGTTTTTTTGGAGAGGTTGTATTACAAGCATTATTTGGAGGGGATTCGTTCGCCTCCGAACCCCCCTGAACTCGCACCGATTCCCGTGGGTTCCCAGACGCACGAAAGTCGCGTACGAACATTAAACGCGTCACACATGTAAGTTGCAAGCGTTTGCAAAAATAAAAATCAACATATCAACGCAGGTTTGCTGCTTAAATGAAACGCGTTACCTGAGTTTTGAGGGGCTCTCCGTGCTCAATGATGCTTATAAAAGGAATTTCCAAAAAAGAGGACATAAATTCCATTTGCACTATTTCCTCCTGCGTCTGAGGGAAGGCGAGCACAGCCGAGACCCCCTGGACCACTATATCCTGACACACACACCTGAAGAGCGACTCGGGGTCTCCGCTCGGGGCTTCCCGAGCCACCACGTCCAGGCTCAAGTTGTACGGAAGAAAGTTGTTGCCGCTCTCGGCGAGACCGCTGAGGGCGCGGTGGAGAGCCGCCCGCACCCGGACCGACTGGCGGGGAGGCAGGAGGGCACCCAGGCGCACGGTGTGTCCTATCCGCGCTAGGATGTGGCAGGGCTGCGGGTGAGAATGCGCGGGCTGGACGAGCAGAGTATGGAGAAGGAATATTTGCGATCCCAAATAAAAGTATGCCAAGAATGTGTAGAAGATGAAATTCATCCTGCTTCACTCTCAACGGTGGTGATGAGGCATTGTCAGAAGATAGCATTGCTCGCCTTGTTGTCTGGTCTTTTCTTTAACGTCCTTTATTTTTTTTTTATTTTTTTTTTTTATTTTAGTGCAGGATGGTGTATGAGGAGTGATCTATGGAGTTACTGTGTGAATGTGATACTCTGCTCAGGAGAGGAGGGGGTTTCGCGCAAGGCGGAGATGTCATTGCGTTCACACCCAAAGAAGCGCCGGAGAGGCGTAATGGTATCATTAGGAAAACAGCGCGAGAGAGAACCACTTCAGCCCTTTTATTAAAACCCCTCTTTGCCCAAATGCGTGTTTTTTTTACTCTTCAATCGTCATTCGGAGAGGAAGCCTCGTAGATGATTATAAACAAGATTCTAACTTAGTTACTGTATACTAAAGTCCTCCATACAGACTGACAGAACTGGATGCAGCAGGCACACACACACTTAGACATTTCTATGCAATTCCTTAAAGGAGTAGTTCGTCAAAAAAAACAACAACGAAAAGTTTAGTCCCTGTTGTCTTCCTTTCCTCTGCAGCACTAAAATCAGTTTACATTTTTCAGCTAGGTAATGTTGGAGGAAGAGTTATGATTTTAATTTATTTATTTGCTTTGTTTTTTGAGCTTCAATCGTGTTTTTTTAAATACAAGTTCTGTTTTGTTTACAAACATTTTTGGTTTCCCAAAGACTCACTGAGCACCTCCTGGAAAGGTTTGCATGAAGGTTCTTCATTGAACCATCAATACCAATAAAGAACTACACACACACACACACACACACACACACACACACACACACACACACAGACACACACACACACATATATATATATAATGTCACATCCAAAATAAACATTTTATTTACATAATGTATGTGTGTGTGCTGTGTAAATATATACATGTGTGTATGTGTATTTATATATAATGTATGCATGTATATATTTCAGAAAAATATGTTTATACACAGTACATATTTTTATATATAATATAAACTGAATATAAGTATGTACATATTTTCAAAATATATACTATATGTTTTTATATTTATATATACATAATAAATACACCAAATACATGCATACATATTTCATAAACAAAGACCTCTCTCTCCTGTAACTCTAAGAATGAAGATACATTTATCTCATGTTATTTGTATGTTAAGTTTTAGATATTCTGCCATGTCACGCCATAAGACACAGTCCAACTATACAGTGTATAGTTCTTTATTGGCTATTGTTGTCAGCTGTATAAAGATTACTCAAAATATGCTTGCAAGTAGTTTTATACAAACACATTACAACGTCTTTTGGAGACTATCATATAATCAAGTCTGTAATTACGGAATAAACAAGCTGATTGAGGGATGAAAACTCTTAAATTAACAAAGATGAATAGGATAGAAGAGAGGAGATAACAGAAGGCAGGTGACGGTAAGTGGGTCACTGTTTTGGACCCGAGTATCAGGGATTCGATACGGGCCAGTCATGCGATAAAATGGAATCTGATGAAGGTGGACTGAATCCTCGGCCAATCACACACCCTGTTATACGCTATAAAGAACTAGAGGAGCATGGAATGTGAAACTAATGTAGAATTTCCCTTAATTACGAATATTAAGGACTAAAAGTGTTTGTCTGCTGGTTATTCCTTAGGTGTACTGACTGAAATGTCAGTAAAAATCTTTTCATTTAAAGTAACGAGAGAAAACGAGAGAGAGAGAGAGAGAGAGAGAGAGAGAGAGAGAGAGAGAGAGAGAGAGAGAGAGAGAGAGAGAGAGAGAGAGAGAGAGAGAGAGAGAGAGAGAGAGAGAGAGAGAGAGAGAGAGAGAGAGAGAGAGAGAGAGAGAGAGAGAGAGAGAGAGAGAGAGAGAGAGAGAGAGAGAGAGAGAGAGAGAGAGAGAGAGAGAGAGAGAGAGAGAGAGAGAGAGAGAGAGAGAGAGAGAGAGAGAGAGAGAGAGAGAGAGAGAGAGAGAGAGAGAGAGAGAGAGAGAGAGAGAGAGAGAGAGAGAGAGAGAGAGAGAGAGAGAGAGAGAGAGAGAGAGAGAGAGAGAGAGAGAGAGAGAGAGAGAGAGAGAGAGAGAGAGAGAGAGAGAGAGAGAGAGAGAGAGAGAGAGAGACAGAGAGAGAGAGAGAGAGAGAGAGAGAGAGAGAGAGAGAGAGAGAGAGAGAGAGAGAGAGAGAGAGAGAGAGAGAGAGAGAGAGAGAGAGAGAGAGTCAGCAAATATGCTCAATTGTGTAAAGCAGAGTCCTTCTCATATTTTTGAGTGCTGAAGTAAACAATAGCAGGGAAAATGAAACAGCTGATTTACATAGCGATAGTTTACTCCAACAGCGAAAGGCAAAAAATCCACTATTATTAATATTCTACCACTTTCCCCGTAAAAAGTAATAATTATGAAATACGGATTCCCTCACTCAGAGGAGAGAAAAATGCAAATTTAATGTCACTCCCCAAGGCTGAAAGTATTATGCTATAGTTAACGCTATAGTTGTAGATATTCAGTATGCAATAGTCATGTCCAAGCTATATGCAATGCCACAATTAGCAGTCCTGATTCATTCAGTCAGCAAAATTTAATATTAACTAAATATATTGCATAGCCTCATAACTGAATAAATATCATTCACAATATGCTTTATACAGTATTATGAATAGACTTATATATTATATTATATATTCTATTATATAGAATTTTTATTATTTATTATTTTATATTGTTAATTATACAGACAATTATGTGCGTGAAAAAAACGTTTATTACATAATCTATATATAATATTATTATTATTATCTATATCATATGTATATAAATTTATATTATGTATTATATATATATATATATATATATATATATATATATATAGTTACATAATATTCATGTATACACATTATGTATACAAATTTGAATCTCCACATTGCCGAGCTCCTTTGTAAATCCCCAAGCAAAAAGCATATCCTGGAAAGTGATCATTTACTTATGTTACATGTTGTTTTTTTCAATCAGGCCTCTTCGAAGTACATAATCAGGTTGGTGCGCAACATCATCCAGCCTGCAGAAACACTCAGCCTCATTAGGAGCCCCTCAGTCACAGCTGTCAGCTGAACCTTTTTCTGTAACACGACCACCCCAGCCAATTTCCTCGAGACCGCATATTGATCAGAGTGTGTGATCAACTGATCTGGAGCTCTGCTCATGGCTAATACACACCAGAGAGGTCTCCTTGTCGCCAAAGCTTCTCTGATAATAGGTGAACATCCACCGTCCTATCAGCTGTGCTGTGTGTTTTAACAGCAGAGGAAATGAGGCGAGATTAACAGAGCCTGTGATACAGAAGCCAACACAGGACAACAGCAATTAAATGAAACTTTATCTCTCCAAGATGAAAAAAAAAGCCAGGGCCAGAGCAAATATGCAGACTTTGTCATTGTTTAAATCATGTCTGCACCTAACAGATAATTCCCTGGCTATGGAGTGCCCTTGTTCGCGTCGATTTCACAAACATTTGAGAACATAAGCAGTCTTAAGAGGCTTGGGAGGGCGTGTTGACTCCTGAAAGAAACGCGTGTCAGAAATGATCTGTAAGAAAGTGACTTTCAGAAGGTGACAGTGGACCACTGCTGAAATGTGTAAATGCGAAAATAAAAACTCAATGAAGGAAAAGTCTTTACTTTTAAACGTACTCTTTGTACTTTGCATTTAATATAAAAAATGTCACTCACTGACGTACAATCATATCTGAAAAGATACAGGATTAGCCTCCAAGTAAAAGGCAATAACATTCATGCATCTGATTTTTTTTTAAAAAAACAATAATATACGATTATGCCAAACTACATAAAGTAACAAAACATGCAATGGTTAAAAAAAGGTAACAAATTAGTATAGAGATTAATTCTTACCAATAACTAGTTGCTTGCATGTCTATTGATAACATACTGAATGTTCAGTAGTACTTACTCGGACCAAATTCTATATCCCTAATCCTACACAATATATAATAATAACTAGGCTAACCTTACTATTAATAAGCAAATGGGTAGTTTACTGAGAAAAAAGCCATAGTTAATGGCTTAATAGTGAGAATTGGACCTTAAAGTGTGTCCACAAAATCTAGAATAAATTATTAAAGATCTGTACGGTATGGGGGTTCATGAGGCATTGCTGTGAAAACATTTGATTAGAATTTCAGTATCGCTGTAAAGCCACCGACTGCAGGTGACGGAGATAAATGACCTCTGACAATCCACCAGAATGTAAATGCTGCATGGCCAGCCATCTTTACCAAAACCACCCCATTTCTTGAGTTTCCCTTTTTTTTGAGGTGAAGCAGAACCCCGTCTTACCCTTCTGTTTTCTGACAGATAATCGTGACGACGCAATAAGGCGGTCAGCTTTTAAATGTCATGTTGCCGTTTCGACATTCTTGAGACGTCTGCAGTTCCACATGAGCGTGAAATGTAACAGGGTATGAAGGGGGCGCTTTGTACACTCTTCAAGCCAGGTGACTGAAGCAAGGAGAATCACAAATCTTCAAAGCTTATGAAAAGAAAAGGGATTTTCCACAAATGCCACAGTGTTTAAATGACCCAAACTGTTCTCTGGGAAATGCTTTTTTTTTTTTTTCCTTGCTTTTTTTGCAGTTACAATGCGAACTGTAACATGTCGAAGTCAATTTACGGTTCACGAGGTATAAATGATTCAAATTACAGTAAAGGGAGTCACTATTGTCGCACAATTGCGCGAGAAGTAAACAGATGGCTTTTGCTGAATCGCCTGCGCCGTTCGCTCGCAGCCTATTCATTATCCTCTCAGATAACGGCGAACGTTTCTTCCTCTCTTTCTCGCTCTCGTTTGAAAACTCTCGTTCACCGTGCATCTGTCAGATTCTTCCATCCTTAATAAACAGCCTGTCAGATGGTTGAAGCACCTCAGGTATTTAAGAGCCTTGAGAATTTAGCGAGCAGTCATAAATATGCGGGAAACCACAAACTGGGTTATTCGGTATCAGCGTTGGAAAATGTCCTGAAAGGTAAACAGACCACTAAAAACGACCTAAATAACACCGTATGTTAAACATGTATCGAAACAAAAGGAATTTCCCGGAGACGTATTTTTCATTCAAAATATTGGCGGCTGTCTAAATATGCCTAAAATCACTTTTAATGTCACACATTGACAGTTTGTTGAAAGTAATTGCAAAAATGGCTTAAAGAAGAGTTTGTTCGCTAATATCTATGATGCAGATATATGTCTGATATCTTGTTATAATACAGTGCCTACATAAAAGTATGTAGAGCATAAAATGTACCGTAAACCACTTTGATACAACTTTATACAAGCCTGTTTTTTTGTTGTAACCGCGGTCACCAAGAAGATTTTACCTCTCAAGCTGAGCAAACCCGGCGTCTTTTGGCACGCGCTTTGAAGCTCTCGGCTCCCTCCAGCGATGAAAAGCTTTAACGATGTTCACTCTCTTTCTGCTTCTTTTTTTGGTCCCGTCTCTTTATTTTCATATCCCTCGTTTCCCTTTAGGCCTGAAGGCTATGTGTGCGCTTCTTGACGCGTTTCGTACTTTGCAAATTCGTAAAACCGCTCCGAGTTGAATTACCGCGCTTTCAGTTTCCGGTTTCCCATATATGGACTTCCTTCTGTGGCCGCAGAGCGCGCTTTAAAAGTATTCTGATTGGCTAGAATAAGAAAATGTCCGTAGAGATGTTTTATTGCAATTCGACGTGTTATTGTCTGAGATCGGTGTTATTTCCAGGACAGTTATTTACAGTATTTTTTTAAGATAATGTGCTCGCTGAAATAAGCGCATGGGCGATGTTTCCGGTTCGTTAGGTAAATAACGTGTAGTAAAACATTGCACTACAATCCAGTGTGTCCATAATTAAGATATGAAATATATTAAAATAACATAAGACGCACCAATTTGAAATAACAAGCAGCAAAACAACTGTTTTGTACAGCTAAAAATAGCTGGACACGGATGAGACCGGAAGCTAGACCCATAGAATTTACAAATGGCCACGCCCAGTTTTACGTCAAGAGAAAGGTGGATGCTATTTCGTAAAATTACAGTAGTGAGGATACTGTGCAGGCTAGGCTATCATAACACTAATCATTTGTTCAATGTGCAGTGAGCAAAACAAGTTAAGTGCCACTTAAAGAGTAAAGGATTGCTCTTAATTTGACTCTTAATTAAGAAATCAGAAATGAGGCTATTTCTGATGCACTTCTGTACAGCACAGAACAATCCTAGTCTAATCAAGATTTGGCCTAATGGTAAAATCTATGTTTTAAATGAAATCTCTCTTTAAGCGCTTTGGTCAATTTAAGAATTAATGCAATTTTATGTGAAAGAATTAAAAGACATTTCATGTCTATCCTTGTATTGTTCAGCTGATCGTGGCTGACATAGGATTTAGAAAGGAAATAGGTAAGTGATGCGATAATTTTTAAAGAGTAATCTAATTGCAATGTTGAAAGTGTATTAATTCCTAGTAATTATTAATTTTTTAGTAAGTAACTTATGAAACAATGTTCACGAAATGGCAACAGCTGATTACCTGTGCTTCAAATTACAACATTCATTATTATCATTATTATTGACTGATATATAGGAACAACAATGCTCTTTCTTACGATGTTGCTTGAAATGTTACGCATTACAGTCCTCAGAGTCGTTTACTATATTAATAGCCATTTCATGCACTGCAATCCATCTAGAGCGTCCTGCCATGATCTGAACTCTAATACAATGTCTCCTTACTCTTGAAGTAATTCCATAAATGCAACTTTGTTGTTGGTGCAGTGGTTGATTTGTAAGTTAAATGTTGTTGCTCCCTCCGGCCTTTTATTTAAAAGCAACAGCGAGGCACAGAATTTCTTGTCCTTTGGGCATAAACTTCATTTAGTCAACAAAGCATTGTAGCCTTAAAGATAAACCTCCCCTTTGTTACTCTTCTGTTTTCAGACAACCACCTAAAAATCGGATTTTAGTTCTCAGTGAAACTGGATCGGGGCCAGAGGAGCTCGAGGCAGATCTCTGTAATGTGAACATGTTGCCAAGACTTTCCTTCCTGATTCTCTGCACTCATTACACGGAAGCCTAACGAGAAACCACGAGACCGAAAGGGCCTAGACACCTGGACACCTGTGACTGCAGCGAGAACCTATGGAGATAAAGGGTAAACCCGAAATAATGAGCCACGCGGGAAACAAAGTTAGCACAAATAAGACCAGCCTCTGAAATATCAATGCAGTTGTTGCAGATGGAGAGGAATCTCTTAATGCTGCAATGTCACACATTTCATTCAAAAGCGTTCGCCTTCTCCGTTTTAGCTTCTGCCTATAGTTTAGACTCAGTTTTCTTCCTCAAACGCAGAATCCGAGATATTCAATCAAAATTTTACAATGCATCTCGTTTTCCCTGCCTCCGTTTTAGCGTTTCATCCTCCTCTTTGTGTAAAACTGCCACTCGTTTTCATTTCTCTAATTCACGTTGTTTATCTTCCCTTTTTAGGAAGAGATTTGAGAAACGCAATATTCAAATATGCGGAGTCTATTGTTGGGTAAAACACTATTTCTGCGTTTTCAGGCAGACCAGGATATGCTCGACTGCACCTTACTAAAAATGTCACATGACGTTTTAAAATGTAATCTTAAAAAACAGCAAAAAATACTTTAATTCAGCTAATCCCCAAGTACACATTTACAATTTTCCCTTTAATGTTAGTTAATGCACTGTGAACTAACACGAACAAACAATGAATGACTGTATTTTAACTAATACGGTCATATTAATCGTATTACGTCGTATTAATGTCGTAACTAACATTAACAAAGATGAACACTGTAATACGTGCATTCTTGATTTTTTCTTAATACATAATACCTCAGGTTAATGCACAAACCTTAATACCTTATTGAAAAGCATTACCAAAATGAAAAAAAATCATAATGAAAAGAACAAAAGGTTTAACAAACATTAAAAAAAAAACTATGATTCACTTTATTAACTGAAACTATACTAGCCTAACTAAAATCGTTTTAATAAACTTTAAACCTGTAACGAAAACTTGTGCAATTCTTGCAGACATTATTCCAACAAAACCACATTCGCTCTCTTCTCTGGCCTCTTGTAAATGTCAGCGGGATCCTGGCTGGAGAATTCCCGTCACGATCAGGCCGCGCTGAAAGAAACTAGTAGTAGAACAGGTGGATTTGTCTCTTTTGTGTGAGCTGGAGAGGATTCTGGATTAACCCCTTTATTATACAGTATATTCACATCCCACTGCGCACCAACGACAGCCAGCTCACCATGCCCTGAGAAAAACACGCTTACATCTATTTACTGCCCGTACAAAGCCTGACTTACGAAGGAGAATATATACCAATATATATAGTGGTGTATTTAAATGTTTTATTTTTATTTTTAAATTAACATGTTCAAAACATATACCGTCTCTGCAAGCACATCAAACGTTTCAGACGCGCACTCCTCTTCGAGAGAAATCTGTATTGGTGTTATATGTGAAGTTTGTTACTTTAAACGTTAGCTTTGTGCGGCTAATCAATGATTAAACAGCTACTAAAAGAAAACAACTATTGCAGAGTGATGCTGGTCATAAACGAATATGCCATTATACAAATATAAAAAAAAATCATGTTGGTTTTTACAATAATTTAAAGGTGAAATTATTGCATTATAAAAGTATATTTAAAAACTTCACTGTTGGGATTAATGATGATTAATTAAAAAAAAAAATCTGTTAATAATTGGTTAATTTTTTTTTTTTTTAAATCGGTTGACAGCACTAATACCAATATTTTAGAAAGAAGTCTTTTATGCCCAACCGCTTTCATTCAAATACAGTATAAACATTGTGAAAAGTCAGTGTTAACAACAACAGGCTCATCATGAGACCATTAACCAGGCCTCGTGGGTCGTTCCTCTGAAACCGGCTATGCATAATCCACTTTGGACGTTTTTTTCTTTTTCTTTCGGAAGTCGGAAATAAAACAGACATATGAAACGCTGCGATAAAATACTTTCCCGAAATATCCCCACAAATGGCTAAAAAGAGAGCAGAGTGCTCTGTCCTAAATCTGCATCTCAAGGAATACTGTGCAAAAATTTGTATTAAAAAAACCTTAAAATGAAAAAGAAAAAAAAATGGCCGTACTCGATGCTGACCCGTATTTATTTGCAGCACGAGGACGCAGCCCTTAGCGATTGACATTTCAAAGCAAGCCAACCAAAAGGACATCAGATCCATTACCTTTTCCCTTTATTTATTTATTTCGTCGCTCATTTGCTTACCAGAAAGCGTTGATATATGGATTTAGAGGCTACATGACATTTAGTGTTTCAAAGAAAGAGCGCAAGACAGATTTCTACTTAACGCACGCAGTAAATCCGCTAAATCTCTTGACATTAAATAAGCGAAGTTTGTAAATAAGGACACGAGCGGGCATTGAAACGAGCGCTCCGCATGAAAGGGAAACGGCTCTCGGTGGTAAACACAAGCACATCGTCCTCAGTCTTCACATGCAGCTGTGACAAATTTCCCAGAAGCCCCGGACGGGTCATCTGCAACATTAGCGCTTTAACGGAGGCTGTCTGAATTATTCACGTCCTTCTTGAGAACACGCTGAAATTCGAGGGCTGTATTTGCATAGGACGTTCAAAAAAAAAACCAAAAAAACCAAACATTTGATTTGGTCGGCGCGCAGAAACCAGCGGGGACCAAAGAGCACTGAAGTATTCCGCAGGCTGATGACAAATACGCCGAAAGACAGCTGCACAGATTTGAGTGCTGTAATGATATAGTAATCAACACTTGCCTTGCAGACTGCTCTTTTCATTTGGGGTAAGTTCGATTAATAACGACAGGCTCGCGTGTAAAGACGGTAAACCTGTAGACACAGAAAACAAGTCAAAGACTACATAGAAGTGTTGTTTTTGGCTATATAGTGAGTGAGCGGGGGGCAAAAACGTCATCTTTTGTGCAGAGGTTTAGAACGACGGGCAGAACTAGTCATTTTTGGGTGAACTGTTCACTTAAAAGACTTAATTGTATCTACCGTTAAGGCGCTTTTAAAAGCAACTCGTCTCAGAGCACATTTCAAGACATCAGAACATAACATCTGATGATCCGGAAAATCTTTAATTGAGCTGGTCCGCTGAATATTTTAGCGAAATGTCTATTTCTAGGTAGAATTTAAATGGTAAAAATGTACCGAACTGAATAAATAGGCTGCAGTGCACACACAAGGGATTGTGGGATATCAAAAAGCAGGGAAGGGTATATGATATCCTTGGATACGAGCACGGATTCAAGGGTAAATTAAGTAAATATAGTTTTATACAACGCTTCTTTCATGTCCTCGAATCTTATTGGCTTAGAGGAGAGCGATATTCAGTTTCGCCGTTTCGGTCGCTCCTCGACAGACAACCACATCCACTACAGTTTTAAAAAAAAAAAATAATACCGTTTTTGTGTCACGAAATGTAGTTTTAAGAGTTTTCAAATATGCGGCATCAGCACCATTCAGTATTAAAGATTTAAAATGACTGATTCACAAATGGAAACAATTTAAAAAAATAAAAATATGCATATAAATACAATATAAATTTAAAAATGTATTTATTTAAAGAATAGAACTAGAATAGGGGCTCTAGAGGTACGGGGTCAAATAAAGACGGAAGAGGAGTTTTTCGGGATTCAGTTGTTGGGATTGAGTTTGGCAGGTCGTTCCACCAGACGGGAACAAAGTCGGTGACGTTTTTTCTCTTTTGGATGGCACAATAATGCAGCATTCAGATGCAGAACGCCAGCTTCTCGAGGCAGTGCGGTCTGAAGGAATGAATTCAGGTGAAGAGGTGCAGAGCAAGAGGTGGTTTTGTAGGCAAACTTTCATTTTATGCGAGCAGCTGCTAGTCAGTGCGAGCTGATCAACAGAGGTGTGCATGCGTTCTTTTCGGCTAATTAAAAATTAATTTCTGGATTCATTTTTATAATGAATCAAAATATGAATTATGCAGATAGTTTCTACCACAGAATTACCTGATATTGATATACAGTGGGAATTACAGTACACTGCTGTAGTGGAAGTTCGAAAACATACGATTTTTTCCTAATATGTTGAGCATTGCAAGAGCAGACAGGTCTGAAAGAACTAATTAAAGAGTTAGTTCACTCAAAATGAAATTTCAAACTTTGTTGCTTTGGTAAATCTTTAGAATAGGTAACTATTAACTGATTTTTCCCTCAATAAATTCTTAATTTCCTGCTTATTTATAGTTAGTAAGGTAGTTGTTAAGCTAATGTATTGGGTAGGATTAGAGATGTAGAATAATGCATTAATATGTGCTTAATTAGCATTAATAAATGACTAATATTTATGTAATATGCTAATAAGCAATGGTCAGGTGTAACCGTAAAAATGAAGAGCTACCGTTTCTCGTATTTTGTGGCGTAACGCGGTACGCAGCACATTCCCCATTGAGTTTCCGGAATATTTGTTACTTTGGTTGTCGCCGGGAACCAACAAGCGTTTGTTTATCAGCATTCTTCGAAACATCTCCTTGGTTTGGAACAAGCCACGTCGCGCGTTTCCTTCTCATCCACTGCAACAAAATAAGCTCTTAAGAAGCTGTTCCTCCACGAACCCTACGACGCTTCCCGCGGCTGAGGGCTACAGAACGACTCTGTCAAGGTGAAAGAACGAGTTTCCACACGATGATTGGAGTGTGTGCGCGTGGGGCTGAGGAACCGTCTCTCCCTCTTGTGAGCAGGAACAGCTGAAGTAGAACGATCTTCAAAGAGGAAGTGCTGAGAGGTAGTTGTAATTGTTATCAGTGGCGCTTCCTCTCTCTCGCCCCGTCTGTCTCTCCATCCTAAGACGATGATACTCAGATGGGTCTTATCTGCATCACATGGTCTAATTGAGTTAACTAGATAGAAATCAAGCATTCTGTGCATTCACAACAGCACGCCGGCGGAATGCTGATGACTTTTTCCCCCCACTCTTTTATTTATTTATTTATTTGAGTTTTTAAAGGCTTTAATATTTCCTCTTTATGATTCCGTGGATGTTTCCAGAATGTTAAATCCTGGGAGACGTCTGCGAGGGTCACAGCGAGGGCAGCTTTGCTCTCCTGTAACAAGAGAGAAAATAAGCCGCCGTGCGGGGGAAAGGTGTTTATGAAGTTTTAGGCTGCACTGCAAAGCAAAAGAGAGGCACATGTGGAGGAAGACGGATCGAAGATGAACACGGCGCGAACACGGCTAATCTGATCTCTCCGGCCAGCTTCATATTACAAGATGATGACTTCGCCGACAGCTGCTGGACGCGCGGCCGGAGAACGACCTCGTGTTTGAGCTTTCTCTGAAGACAACAAAGTCTACAAGAGTTTGAATTCTCCGACATTAACAGGAAACTACTGTAAACGCTCACGCGTTAATGTATTTGTTTATTGCAGCTATTTCGTTGTCGGTTCAACCCCGTCACGCTCTGACGTTTTCCCCTCGTACTTTTAGATATTAATGTGCAGGTTACATTTTACCATGCACCCTAAAAGTAAGGTGTCTTTCAAACTAAGTATATAACAACGGTCGCACTTAAAGGTCAAATAAGTAAGAGCTCTTTATTTGTTCAATATCTGTTATGCTTTGACAGAAAAACAAATGAAATGTGATGGAATATTATTATATATGAATTGTATTTTACATTTTACAAAGCACAGCAAAACTGCTATCTAGATTAGGGATGTAGAATAAGGCATTAATATATGCTGAGCAAATAATGTGCTAATAATAATAATAATAATAATAAGTCTTTATTTTCAATCATGGAAAAAAAAGGAAATGATATGCATATATCACAAATTATATCATATCATTTCCAAATTGTGAGTTACTGTGAGTCAGGTTTGGTAACACTAAATAAAAGCTTTAAAATGATCATTTTTAGATAGATGCATCACCACAATTTCCTTTTATTAGCATTTTAAGGTAATCTGTGCCTTGAGTTGCTTGAAAATAAACAACAAAAAAAACTGAAAAAGATTCAAATGTCACACGGACGAATTTATTTTAATGAAGTGTACAGATCAAAATCATTTTTAATATAAAAAAGTCTATGCCTACAATAATACAGAGCGTAAATGTCACCACATAAACACGCTACATGTATACCTCCAGTCCTGAGAAGGATGTGAAAAAAATCCTACCCTCAGGACATAAAAATAGGGCAGAAAAGAAAAGTTGGTATTTTCCAGTCCATTTTTATGCATTATTCTCTCTTGTTGTTCTTGTGCTGATCCGACCGTTTTGATGTGGACTTCTGCAGCTGGAAGCTCTTCCTAGTTGGGTTTGGTCAGGAGCTGAGTGGAGAACTCGTACAGATCTTTATTGATCTTCTTCAGGGTCTTCACCTCCTCCTCCAGTTCAGACACTCGGACCTTAGTGTTCTCTCCATCACCAAACACACTCTGACAGAGAACAGAGAACACGTATCATCACATCGCTGTCTTTTACATGACCTCTCCAATAATTCACAAATAAACATACATAAAAAAAAAAGAGAAAAAAGAAAAAAAGTACCATAAAATCAATGCGTTTGTTTAAAAAAAAAAAAAAAAACTTGGTAAAGAGTCTATTATTTTCTGCGGTTATTGACAAAAAGTCCTAGATGTCGATTGCGCTTAACCCGGAACATTCCTTTAATCTAAAAGAGCTAAACCTCAAGCATATATAAACTAGAAGAGGAGCTGTGTAAATGAGGAGGTGAGGTTATTTCATAAAGAGAAAAAAAAAGCCCTGCACCTGCGTTCAAGAATTCAAGTTTAATCATAGATTTTCGCTGAGGTCATCAAATCCAGTTTTAGAACATCCTTAATCTAGCAGAGAAAATATTGACATTCCCTTTGTGCTGGATTCCCCCCATGCAGGCAACCGGCGGGTGACAGCGATGCACATTTCCCCCAGATTAAGTCGGGAGGGAGGGTTAAAAAAAATAAAAACTCCTACTCTCCAGTTATATATTTATTTACATACATCTCCTGAATAAACACAGCGGGCTCTGAGCTCGCCGGCAGGATCCTACTCCCTTTTGAGTGAGTGAAACTAATCCACTTAATGGTCCTGCCAGAGCCGGACTCACTTTAAAAGCGTCAGGAGATCCACGAGGAAGCGGGAACAACCTCTATGGCGACCTGAGCGCGTTCGGAGGCCGATGACGGCAACAAACCCCAAAAACACCCGTCGATCCCTCCAGATTGCGGGCACCATCTGGCCTCGCTGTACTCTGACATTTTAAAGAGGCTAAAATAATGTATTTGGACAGAGTTACGAACTTCGCAGATTGTGCCATGCCAGAATTTGATTCCCTGAACAACTGGTGTTCGATAGGCCGAAAGTATTCACACCCACCACCCTTCTAAATTAAGGAGGCTCATAAAATCCCGAATACAGCGATTCGGTTTCAGTAGAATGAGGTACTGAAGACCCTCCTCTACCCTAAAGGCTTGGGCTGAGAGAAAATAAACTCTTAATCAGTTCAGCTTCGAGGCCAGTCTGATGGCGTTCTCCTCCGTTGGCTTTCAAATACACTCCATGGAGAGAGAGTCTGAACTCCGGGATAAGAGCGGCCCAGTGGAGTTGCTCTATCAGCGGTGTAAATCAGCGGAGACAGACGTGCGCAAGTGGCTTATTTCCTGCAGGAGGAAGTGAGTGAGGTGCTCTGTATGAATGACTGTAGCGTTGTAAATCGGTGTGCCGCGGTAAATATTTATTATAGCTGTCTAGTCCCAGGAAACACTTTCCTAACACTCTGCTGTCTGTTTTCACATTAGCAATTCATTTAAGCATTCATTCAATCAAATGGTGGCGGTCGAGGAGAGATCCGCCCGCATGACCGTAAAGCGCTTTGGGCGTACAGCAATACACGTTCCTTTCTCGTTGAATGTAAGCCTATGTGATATTTGCTCTTTTTAAAGTTTCCCACTCGAATCGGAAGTTAGATCAGAAATTAAAAGGTAGGTGATTTGCTATTGGAAGGCGAAGAGACTTTCAACCACTGACGTGCTCGGAAAAGGGTTTAAGCTAGGGTTGCCAGGTCCCTTCACCAAACGTTATTTTTAGCGCAGCGCCCATCCAGCACCGGCGCATCTGAAATCATGCACTGTCTGAGTAGGTACTACGTTTGAAGTTGAACTTTGAGAAACAAAAAAAGAAGTACGATTCTATGTAGTACGAAGGAAATGTAGACGTAGAACATCTACCACGTTGTTACTAATGTGCTATTTTTAAAAATTCACGCTATTCATAAATTCTCTCCCGTGGCCTCATGGAATAATAAAGAATCCATTGACTACGTAGCAGATCATCTGGTTACTTTTTGCCTACCGTTTTTCGAATTTGGACTATTATAATAATTACTATTATTTAAGCATATGTTATTTTAGAAATTCACAAATTCATACTACTCCTCTGACTCCTCTATTGTTTTTCCACAAACTATAAATGAGATCATTCTACTCTTCCGACATCCTGCTTTTTGTATACTAGCAACTTGGACATAATCGCTTGGCATATTCTTTTTTTTCATACCTGGACATACTATTCTTTTAGCATCCTTTATTTTGCATACTATACAGTAGGCAAGTATCCGATTCTAATTTTGGAAACTTAATCACAAAAAAAAAAAAACTCGTTAATGTAGGAATGCGAGTCCCTTGCACTTAACTACTAGTTAAGACAAAATAAACCATTACACGTCATGAGGAACGTGAAATGATAAAGTAACTGCATCATAACCACTTGATCAGCGTTTCAACATCAGAAAGACCAATCATCAATAAAACTGAATCTTGTAACTAATTTCACTTAACATTGCATTTACCTCAGAAGAGTTATCCAGTGTCCACAGTTGGTTATTTAGCCATATAAAAACTTTATTATTTACTTATAATCAAATACGAACCGTTGAATAAATCTGAAAACTAGCTTCGTATGCAAACGTTTCATAAATGAACATAAATACAGTAGTTTGGCCTCCGTTTTCAACCATCTCTGCTTTAAAAGCCTTGCTAAAATTCAGCTCCCAGTAACGACCGACTCTCAACAGCAGCGGTGAACCTTCCTGCTTACCTTGTCTGTGACAGCACTCATCAGACAGTAGAGCTCGTCTGCTTTCTCCAAATACGTCCCCTCCGGCTCCTGAGAGCGTGAAAAGACAGAGCAATACACTTTAAACATCAGCATAATAGCGTGTTAAGCAACAATAATGATCGATTGTGCAAATAAGGTGTTTGCGTGTAGCATTTCACCGTGACACAAGCGTCCTGAAGAGGCTGGGCCAACCGTGAGAGGGGTCAATTACAAACAAGGTCTAATCGTGGCCGTCTCCTGCAGGCTGATCACTGCTGACAGTGAGTAAGTGGCTGGGGGTTTGCGGAGGGGATGACGTTGTTCCAAGGGTCCAACGAGATTATTAAGGCTGACAATGAAAATCTCAGCAAGGTCAATCTCTTTTTAACGGCCCGTCCCAGATCCTGCCATCTTACTCTGCTAATTTACGGACCATCAGTGCCCGTCTGTGGGAATTTACTGTGCCTGCCTCGATGGATACAGTAAAGCTGCTGATTTCACAGAAAGACGAGTAAAGCTGTGCAGCACAGTGGTGTGATCGTGCTCATAAAAATACACACACTCGCAATTTTGAAATATCGCACTCGTAATATTGTAATGGTACATCATTTCCTTAATGTGGAGGCTTTGCTTACACTACCGTTCAAAAGTGCGTGCTTTAGATTTAGATTTTAATTTAAAAGAAATGCCTTTTACCAATTGATAACATTAATACCGCAAATAAAGGATGAAATAAACGTATAAAAAGATTTTTATAATGCTGTTCTTTTGAACATTCAATTAATAACCTTGGAAAAATAAATAACGGTTTCCAGAAAAATCGCAGGCATAACTACTGTTTTAAAGACAAAAAAAATTAAATGAAACAAATGAAATTTAATATAAAGTATAAGTATATTGAAGTATATGTAAAATAAATCGTTTTCATACTTAACAATACTTTTTTTTAAATCAAATTTTAAGAATTTTTTTTATTAATAGCAAGATACTTACCAACGGTTTCACAGACAAGGCTTAAATGAATATTTCACCCAAAAATGAAAATTATGGCATATTTCACTCAGCTCAAAGCCATCCTAGGTGTATATGACTTTCTTCTTTCAGACGAACACAGTCAAGAGTTTTTTGGGGGTTTTTTTTTAATCCTGAAAGCTCCAAGCTTGTTAATGCTGAGGGGTAGAGGCCGTTATTTTGAAGCTTCATAAATGAAATATATCCACAAGTACTGCGACGTAAAACTAACCTATACGCCTTTGGGGGGGTTATTATATGTCCTCTGAAGCAGATTGACGGGTTTCTGTAACAAAAATATTTCTAGTTTTAAAATGATAAAAGAAATAACCTATGACTCAATATATGACGCAACTTGCTTTGTATTTTGAGTTAGAAGTCAGGCATGAAGCCGGAACTCGTTTGGTCTCAAGATGCACACCAGTAATGCTTTTTTCTAAGGCATATTTATAAAAATGTCCTAAATGAACTACGACCTAATCCTGTCGTAGGCCAAGCCCTGTCTGTGAAACCAGGCCATAAAGAGCAATCTGCGCAATTAGTCTACCATTTTAATTTTTAAAAATGTAATTACCATTAGCACCTTTTCCACCACAGAATGATATCTAAACTCCAACTTACATTTTTCTGACTGCGTTTTTAGCTCATAAGCATTTTTACTGTAATACAGAGAGAGAGAGAGCATATGCATGGTTGCCAGGTTGGAAACAAGATTTAAACTCTCATCTGGCAACCGCACACAGGAAAGTTTGTGGAGGCTTGTTACAGATGGAAAATAAAATTGCAAATCGCTTGATAATACTACCTTTAGGATCACCTTTAGAAGACCTCTGCAGCTCCAGCAGCAACCTTAAGCCCGCCACCATGAGCTGCCTAAATCGGGGGCCAAATAAGAGCTTTCATATCTTTATGCAAAGTTAAGGGCCGTCACCCACTGTCCTCGAGCTTCACTCCATTAGCACAGAGAGGAGGCGACCTGAGCTCCTCCAGGATGGCAACAGGTCTGATGGAAACCCATCTTACCGCTGACCTCCATCTGAATGGAGTCAGCCAGGCTGCTAATAGACTTCCCCCCTCGAGTCGCGATTATTTAAAGCGTCGCACGGTTCAATTCAGGCCAGGTTTCGCAGCGCGCCCCTCCCAGCGGGATCGTCACTTGGCCTTCCAAGCGAATAACAGAAACAATTCCGTAAGAGAAATTAATTTTCTCAGAGCGGCTTTAATTTACACGCCGCGTGGAACGCCAATCACGGCGAACGTGTGATGTCGGTTGCTGCCTCTGGGTCGCAGTTATTTTTGCTTCCTGGTGGAAGTATTAATGCACTTATCAAAACATTTGTTTTAGGTTCCCTCTCACTGTGCAGAGGTGAAAGAAGCGTGTTTTCCAGATAGCATGTGCTCTCCCAGAGGCTGGAAGATTAGCCGCTCTGTAAATAAGCTGAGGGGGAGGGGGAGGACGAGGAAAACAGCAGATATGCAGAAAGAAGGAAAGATAATAAAAAGGTTGGACCCACTGAGCAGGTGGTGGGCAAATGTAAGACTTTATAAGCGTTTCATTTATAGGTCTGTAATTGATTTAGACATGGAGGGAATTACGGTCAGGCCGCTAAAGGCTGTGAACATTCATCACGTTTGAACTCCGCTGTCGGTGAGGAGGCAGATCCATATGTTTGACATTAAACACCTTTGACCTAATCGTATCGCCCATATGCAGCTGTTACACCTTATACAAGTGTCAGTGAAAACCAAACATCCGCATTAAAGGAAAAGAACAACCACCTGATTATGCATTTGAGGATGGCTGGATATTCACGATGCATTTCCAATGTTTTGCTTGTCGATATTCCTTATAAAATGTATTTAGCAACGTTTAGGTTATCGTTAGTTATGATGTATCGAGTAAAAATGACGAGAACAGTACATCGTTCAGTAACAAGCATGTAGAAAAGACATTTTCATTTTGTATGCAACTGTTGGGTTCTGGAAGTAAAAGTGCATTTCATTACCTCCGCAGAGAAACTGATTTTGAATAACAACTGAAGAACATTTAAAGACGGACGTACAATGAGCTCAGATGTTGTTAAACGATGGTATATCCTTTTGTTGAACTTCTGTTTTAAATAATCATATTTAACAGCTCAATTCCTTGTGAAAAACTACATTATTCAATAATAATGTCGCAAAACATGATATACATACACACATCCACATACATATACATCCACATACATATATATATATATATATATATATATATATATATATATATATATATATATATATATATATATATATATATATACACACATATATATACACATATATACACACTATATACATATACACAAATACATATACACACATATACATATACACAAACACATACACACACACATATACATATATATATATATACACACACACATACATATGTAAACTATTAAATAAGACGACATTAATATACATCAAATAACTAGCATTGATATGGCATACTCAAACGTTCAGGCTATATTTTTTAGTCCTAGTATATAGTTCTCCATTATGTCAGATTTATAGAAGCACAGCTTCGTTAAAAAAATATTTTTGCTTCCGCATCTTTTAGGAGATTTCTATGTAAATGATCTCTAGCTTCGCCTACACCTTTGCATGTGACCTTTAGTATTTCTCAGGGAAGGCCAAATCGCTGAGTACCAAATAGAAATTGATAAGTGAATGTAACACTAGCTCTAAATGAGTAATTCAGTGCTCCTTATCTTTTTTTCCACGATATGTGCCCTTTAAGGCGTCAGCGATGTTTCAGACGTTACCTGTGTGTTGGCTCCCAGTCTCAGACACATGGCTCCGGAGCCCGTGCCGTCACCCTGCTCGGAGGGGTTCAGGTGCCGACTGAAGCGTGGCAGTGGGACGGCTGGATGACTGTCAGAGAGGAACATGTTGGCAGGTGCTGGTATGATAACAGCATTGGTCACGGGACCTGTCGGAGAAATGGGACGGATTAAATGATCAGTTCTCGATCCCACTATATCAGGTGGCCTTAACTACTATGCACTTACATTTAAATGAATAATTTGGTACAATGCAGTTATTGCGTGCATACGCGTTTCTACATTATATTTTTAAAAATACCTATACGCAATTACATCAGTACTACAATTTTTTACTTGCATTTATAATTACACTATTGACCAAGTCTTTACACCTTAACCAACTCTTAAACCTAACCATACCGCCAAGCCAGTCCCTAACCTGACCCGTATCCCACCTTAATAGCAGCAAAAGTGTTTTGCAGTACAATAAGTACACTGCACTTATTTTTGTTGTAAGTATAGTGGTTAAGGCCTAATATAAAGTGTGACCCAGTTCTCTATAAAAACTGCAGCAGCTTAGTAAAGGTTTGTGAAAACTGAAATCAAGTAAGAAAAACAGTCCTTTTTAAACACAAACCATTCAACATTACAAAAAAAATCTCGCTATATTGGTGTATTAGTGCTCCGCTGTTATTCAGTGTAAAAGCGAACAGCATTCACTTATTAAAATAACATTTTTTACATTTTAGATTTAAAACTAGGCAAGGATTGGTAAAGATTAACATGAACAATTAACATTTTGGGGCTGTTGATGTGATGAGTTGCTGATGAGTTGGTGCTTTTTGATATCAATAATTTAGTAAATTAAACAGTCCACACAATGAATAGCAATAATAACAATAGATTTGGAAATGAAGGATTATGTTACACTGAAGACTGAAGTAATGACTGCTTTCTATTGTAATGTATTTTAAAATAGCTAATAAGCTAATAAAATTTCACCATTTTACTGTTTTTATTGCGTTTTTAAATGCTTTGGTGAGCAAAAGAGACTTCCAAAAACATATACATATATACACACACAGCATAGAAGTGTGTGTGTTTGTGTGTCTGTCTATGTATGCAAGTATGTATGTGTGTGTGACCCCAGATAACAACTGAGTATATTTCTAGCAGTAGACAGAAAATACATGGGCCAAAATGATCCCTTTTTCTTTTATACCAAAACTTTAGTATATTATGTAAATATCATGGTCCATGAAGATATTTAGTACATTTTATACAATGAATATATTCAAACTGGTTAGTAAAACTGCCAAGAAGTTCATTTGAACAACTTTTAATTAGTTTTGCGCCCTCATATTCCAGATTTTCAAACTGTTGTATCTTAATACTAAATATTACCCTTAATCCTTAAGGTTTGTGGTCCATGGTCACACACACACACCCTATATTATATACATACATATATATAAAGTTAACTCTAAATTCAATAAATACATACTAGCCGACTATCCAACTATCCACGTTCTTTCTGCTTCAGTTTTCTCCCCTACTGAGTGGAATTGGATTGGAAGCAGAGGAGATAAAACCAGCAGATAATCTTTTATATCTCTCTACTCTGAGGCACTAAAGAGCTCTTCACCTCCCGCTTACAATATTGGCCATTTTTATTTGCCCATTACAGTCAGTGTAGAACACACCAGCATCTGTGCGTCTGAAGCCCGTCTTTCAGACTCTGGCATGGAGAAAGTTAGTTTGCTTTTTTTTTTTTATCGAGCCGACCGCAGTGCCTGCACGCTCTCAGGAGTATAACAGCGTTCCAGCAGTTCACCTGAGATTAATTAACAGCAACCAGGTCCAACTAAGCTTCTGGCATCTGCTGTCTATTGTCCTTTATAAAAGCGCTAAACACAAATCATCTGCACCAATGAACTACATTAGCTCGGATACCGAACATCACCCTAAAGGTTCTTCAGAACGATCTGAGAATGATCTGAAAGCAGGAACATCTGAGTTTTGGTGCAAAGGAATTTTGAAGAAAATATATTGCATACCACTGTTCAAACGTTTAAAAGTTTAGAAAGCAAAAAACTAAATATTCAACTGCAATCATAACCCTTGGACCCAAGGATGCGACTGGATGAACATTTTATGGTCTATGACTTCCAAATATGACATAGATAAACATAAATACATTTAGACCACTGTGAAGAGACTTTCAACCAAAATGACATTTATAATCATTTATAATGTTCTGCAGTATTTCTATTTAAAATAAATGCTGTTCTTCTGATCGCTTAATTGACAAAAGAATACTGACTCACACTAAATTATTAAGCAGCACAAACTTTTCAACACTGATTCATAAGAAAAAAATGTTTCTTGAACACTAAATCAGCATATTACACATATTACAAAAAAAAGGTACAAAAGCTGTCACTGGGGCGGTACCTTTTCAAAAAGGTACACTTTTGTACCTATTAGGTTCAAATATGTACGCTTTAAGTACTAATATGTACCTTTTAGGTACCAAAATGGACCCTTAAGGTACAAACATGTACTTTTTTGAAAAGGTAAGGCCCCAGTGACAGCTTTTCTACCCTTATTTCTGAGAGCGAAGAATGATTTCTAAAGATCACGTGACTATGAGGACTGGAGGAACGATGTTGAAAATTCAGGAATAAACTACATTTAAAATTTTTGATCTACATACTAGACACAGCATAAGAGACTACATGCTATTTTGTATTATCAGTATTAAATTCTGTACAAATTTGAATTGAAAAATGCACAGATAAAATATGAACAGCAGATTTTTTTTCTAAAGATCTGTGGACCCCACTACAACCCCCTCAAGGCATACATCTAATTTAACCACAAAATATTTAATAAACAAGCCAAATGTATTAAATATATTTAATAAGAAAGTCCTATTTCATACAGTACTTTTTTTTTTTAAACCATAAAAAAACTGAGCCACAGCGCTGTATGATCACGCACCGGCAAAAGCTCCAAGTTTCCGTAAAG